>NW_026000076.1:7455675-7470639 GCF_001458135.2 Marmota marmota marmota | reverse complement strand
CCCTTCCTTTTCCCTTCCCCTCCCCTCCCCTCCCCTCTTCCTCCTTGTCTTGCCTTTCCTATTTCTTCATTTTCAAGTGTTATAGCACCAACGGAAACACCGTACTCCTTCCAGGCCTACCAATCCAGATTTGTTAGATTTTTTATTTCTAACTTTCCCTTGGAGTAGAGTGTTGGACTTAGGCTTCTTTGCCAGTGCAGGCATTAGTCTAGCCTTCTATAAATGGTTATGAAGTTTCCACTGTTCTGGGCTTGCTGACTTTTTATTTTTGGCTTTGATTCTGATCCTTTCAACTCAACAGTTGCTCATTCTCTGCCTGTTGATGCTGGAATCAGGACTCAGCAAACCACACTCAATTTAGTTCTGATAATCCCAACCCTAGGGATGCGATTTATTAACTTCAGTGTTCTCTCTTCACCTTTTCACCCCAAGGACACCTGCTTTACTGAGTCCGATTCAGTTCAGACTCTCAGTGACCACCCACATTGTCTGAGCTTTCTAGTTTATGCAGATGAAGTTGTTTATGGAATCCCTTATTTGTTAAAATCTCTGCAGTGTATGTTGTATCTTTTTTTCACTCCTAATACATGTATTCATTTCAACATAGTTTTTGTCGATCTCTAGTAGTCTTGCTACGTTGGATACTCTTTTATTTCCAAATTTTCCCCCAGAAATTTACAGCTATAGATTTCTCATAAATTAGTGATTTAGCTGCATGTTTGAGTATATTTTAATTATTCTTCAACCCTATGTATCTTCTGAGTTCTTTAAGCCATGAATTATTTAGAAGTGTTTTAAATGTTCTGTGTTTCGTATTTAAAAATTATCCTTTTTATATCAATTTATCAACTATTTGAATTGTGTTAAATCAGTATTAAGTTCTTTGATATTTGCTGAGAGTTCCATTATGGTTCTAGCTGTGGTCAATTTTTATAAAGATTTCATATTTACAAAATATTCACATTTAGAGGCACAGGATGCTATGTGTGCCCATTAGATCAAGCTTAATTACATTGTTTAAATCTTCCATATTCATAGTCTTTTGATTTATTAATTCCTACATATGATATATTAAAATCGCCTATGATGATGAAATTGTCAGTTTTTCTGTTGTTTTTGCTTTAAAGCACTAGATTACAAAGGACATACACACATATATGCATGCATATGGATATATAATAGATGGATATTAACAGCAACAGAGTATGTTGGCAGAAATCTAAAAACAACGCTTCTAAATGTCTCTTACTAGTGATTAGGCCAAATTCATTACAGGAAATAGTATGTAGCCATCAAAAAGCACGGATTGTTTTGCATTTACTAATCTACAGGGAGTTTTGTGCTAAGTGAAAAAGGCAAGTTATAGAGCATGTGTATTGTGATCCTATTTTTTAGTAAATGAAACAGAAATACTTTTATCTACAAATGTTTCAATATGTTTGAGTTTAAATAATAACTTTTAACACCAGTTTCCTCAGGGAAATGATTGAAGGGTTTGGGAAGGATAGCAGTAAAAAACATCTTTGTTCTCCTTCACCTCCTACAATAATAGTATCTTACTTTAGCAATTTAGGATAGGCCTAGGAAAAAAGTGATATGATCAGCACTCATTTTAGGGGACCCAACAGGAAGATGTGGGCGTGTGGAAAAAGACAAGTCACAAAAGTTATGATCCAGTCTTTGTTATTAGAGTGGGATGTGCCTATTGATATGAACATAAGGAAATGTTTAGGAACATACACTTAATCAATATTTCTGTAATTAAGTAGAAGGCTTATTGGGGTTTTTTTTCACTGCTGCAAATATGTGTATTGCTTACATTCATTTTACACACACATATTATGAGAAGTAGCCCCATGCATGCTACCTCTCACATACAGTTCTGGACAGTTCATAGACCTGCTAAAGCCCACTGGTTATCACCTGAGTCTCTTCTCCACTAGAAACATGGAGACTTTAACAACAGAAATAGTAGCTCACCTGTCAGTTTCTCCCTCCTATTCTCCTAAAGGAGCTGGCTGCAGGGGACAATCTTGGTACTGAAAATTTGATGACTCCAACCTCATTTAATCAAAATGTGGCTTAAGTTTTTTATGCTGTTCCCACTGTGTGGGCAATGAGCTGTGTGGGGGGCGGGCATGAGGGCTGGGCTGGTGGCCTTGCTTCCAAACCATCTAAGACACTAACTCTGAAGAGGGGAGGAGGAGATAGGGACATGGCAGTTTAGTTTGTAAAAACATATTCAACGTTAAAACATAATCCTTGATAGTGAAAGAAAACTGTTTGGGTAGCATAAATTTGTCTGGTGGGAGCACGCCAAACAGAACTGAGCTCCAGAGAGATGAGAGGGGTAGCTGGAAGGCAAGCAGATGACTCTCATCTGAACCATGCTTAGGAGTTTGAACTTTATCCTGAAGGCAAACTAGGGGAATTACTTAAAGGGTCCAAGTTGGGGAGTAACATGATTTGAGTGTTTTCAGGATTCGTTTGGCTGTGTGGTGGAGAAAGAACTGGAGAGAAGCAAGAGGGGGAGTTGGCATACTTGTTTGGAGGCTGTTGTGGCTAAATCAGCTCAGGAGGTAATGGCTCTTGGGCAGTCGGTAAAAGCAGAATTAAGTGGGAATAAGGCAATGGTTTGGAGAAAGGTATTCCAGAGGTAAGATGACTTAGGAATCTGGGGATGGGGAAGGCAAAGAGGCTCCAGTTAGATTCCTAGATTTCTGTCTGGGGCAACTGGGAGAGGGTGGCTCCAAATTGAGACCAGAATGGTGGAATAGCATTGGAGTATTCAGGGGGATGAAAATGGAAGAGCCTAAATACACGTTATTTCTCTTTCTTTGACTTTAGGCAATTGATAGAAGGCCCAGAGTGTTCTGCTTTGTCCACCCTCCCCTCTGCTCTCAGAGGCCTCTTTGCCTTTCTCCACCATCATCTTCCCCATCAATGTAGCAAATGATACAGGTAAGAGAAAGTCACAGTGAGAAAGCGGTGCCATCAGTCTGAGGGTGGAAATTAATGATGACCAAACAAACAAGACACGCGTTAATAATTGATATATATCTTTTTATTATGCACAGATAAAGGACTTAAAACTGTGGTTATCAAAACTATACATCTAAGCATGTTCACAAAATCGTTGACACACTGACAGAAAAAAAGACAACAGGGGTGTTCAGACTGGCCACAGGGATTTTCAGGGTACTCTTTTTACCCTCATAGTTGATGAAAAACAGCAACAAAATCAGGCTCATTCAGGAAAAACCAGAAGAGAGAAGTATTGTATTTGGAAATTGATAATAGTCCTTTTTAGAAAAACATCTGTCAGTTTCATGAACAACCCCTAGATAAAACAAACAAGAAAAAAAGTCGCATACAGGACTCACCCAACAAAATGTGCTCTGTTAACACAACCAGCAGTACAGTCATCATTCAAACCATGAGGTAGTTACAGTACAAAAAGACTGGCACGCGTGTGCGCGCCCCACACACACTCAGTCATGCCCGCTGAGAACACACGCAGGAAATGGATTTACAATCTTATTACCACACAAGGGAAAGACCATTTTGTGTTTAGAAAATGCTATAGAAACAGCTTAGACAGAGAGATCTCTGACTTCAAAATACAGAATTAACAGCTGGTGAACACCACATGGTGAGAAGCTATAGGATGTTACACAGACGTCTGCCTTGGAGTTCAGAGCCTTTCAACAATAGCTTCAGCATCCACAAACAAAACAAAATGGCCTTTGCAAATTACGGGCGTAGCCTGCAGAAATAACATATGACTTGGCAGATAGAATTGAGTTCAACTGGAATATAAAAACAGTTTTAAAGAAACTTGCAGAACATGTTATAAAAGTAGAACTTGTACTTTGTATTAAAACTGTGAAGATGAAGCAATCAGAAATGCTGTAATAAGAAGCTGGGGAGAAAACACACTGTTTTTTTAATGTTCATTGTTTAGAAACATTTCAGAAATACCTAAGGACATTCACTCTCTGAAATGGGATCAGGTTTCATTTTTAGAATGGGATTTCTTGATCTTTAAATAATACTTCTGACAATGAGACCCAAACAATAAAAGGTGATTTTTTTTCCTTCTTTTCTTTCTAACTCTCTTTTAAAAATCTTTGGGTGTGCATCTATAAATTTGTAAATTAATTAAAATTATTTATAAAATCATTGGCAACATAGTATCTCTCTCAAAAATATACATTTAAATATATTACAGAAGTTTTTTTTAACCCTGTCCATCTAAGAAATGAATTTTTTAATACCTCCTCATAGCTAATTTTGTTTTTAATAAGACGGAAAGGGTTTCTTTAAAAAGCAAAGAACTGATCGAAAGAATTCACAGTAACTGAAATTAAACATTTCATAGGGAGTAACTTAAATTTATCTAAAACACTTAAATATATCTTTATACACTTTTTGTAGTAAAATATAGCTATAAGTGACTTAAAGACTCTAGTCTTCTTTGAAGACATCTTTAAATTTTTTTATACATAGAATATGCTAAAACAATACATTCTGCTGAAGGTTAGGCAAAGCGCATTATTTTCAAACACAGGTAGCGTAATCCAGGTCCTCCACTCTGATACCCTTATGTTAAAAAGAATAAACTAAAGGAAAATATTTCTCTAGTCTTGTGTTGTCTTCAATGCATACATGGAAATCTGAAAGAAGTTCAACTTATCAATGTAGGTAGCCTGGAAATCTCAGTGCTAAAGTAATCTGCTTTGATTAAAATTATCTTGATTGAATGTCTACACCTATCTAATCAATCACTAGTACTCAATGACTGGATGATAGTGATTTCCATCTCCTCTTACTTGTATACATGTAGATACTCCCTAAAGATTTGAGTTTCATCAGCATTTATTATTCCATTTGCAGAGGACCAGGCACAACTGCTTTATTTTTAAGGGCAGTGAGATTTGCTTATGAATATTTTGGGGTGGATCTATTTGTTTTATTTATGGAATCCTAACTCATTTGGGGGAAATTCTGGAAAAAGAAAACTATTTAACTTGCATTGAAGCTATCTTCAGAAGTAAATGATCTGGTGTGGGAATCCTCTTCTGGCATTCTTTTTAGCATAAAGGTATCGCTGAGCTTTATTTAGCTGCAAAGTGGCATCATATTATTCCATTTCATGACATTCACTTCAAATCCTTTTGGAGTTTGGGATATATTTAAGGCAAGAGAACTAAAACAATCCAAATGAGTGCCTTTCACCCTATTGCAGCTCTGTCTTGGCAGAATTGGTGAGGCTATTCAGATTACCTATAGGACTCCAACAGGATCTGCCAGGAATTTGTGTCTCATGGGGGCTTGGATTTTACAAAGGGGCTTATTAGAAAGGTTGATGTGTTTTGAGTAGAAATTCTCATTCTACCAAATATGACTTAGGAGTAAATTCCAACTCTGGAATCATAGAACATTTTCATAAGGGGAATGAATTTTTCTCTTCTTCAACTGAGAAAATGTGCCACATGACATATTATACACTTTCCACTTACATATGCATATACATAGATCAACTTGCAAATTTCTCCTCAACTTACAACTGACTCTTGCCCCAATTTAGACATTAATTTATCAGGGAAAAAAATGTAGGAGATGGACACAGATCAATAGTTCCAGATTTTGTCTATCTTCAATTTCTATATGCCTATATGAAATACGAAGTTTGCATTAAGACATTTTTGTAGTTGGTGTGTGTAAGTGTGGGGAGACACAGGAAGCTGACAAGGCAGTCAGCACTGGTTTTGGCCCAAGACACAAGAAAGGAATGTTGACTTGACATGTGGCAGGATGCAGTCCCCAAGGGCAGTCAACACCCAGCTAACCACACATCAGACCCCACAAGGCATGGCAGGTCAGAAGTGTGCATCCAAAGATGCCCATTAGACATGGAGGAGCGCTTAGAAAGCCTTAAAGCATTTCTTTTGTTTTATGTCTTGGTTCAGATATAAAAGAATCTTTTGCCACATCTCCTCATTGAATCTGCTGTCTAGCTGTTATCCTTTTACCATCTCCTTGAGTCTGGGTAAAAACTCAGGGTTCCAAATTATGGATGTTCTCACCTGGACAAAGCAGCATTTAAAAAACTGGCATGTGTTTCACATTGAAAACCCCGCAGCCTGTGAGGGGCTGGTGGAGAAGGCCACCATCTTAGCTTTTGCACATGAATTCTAGTGTGTTACAGAAGTCCAGGGGTCACGCTTACATTGGCCATGGTGAGGGGTGAATACAACAGGTGATCTTTACACTGAAATTCACTCTCCCTTTACAATGGAACCAAATTCAAGCCTTCTGAGTCTGGATGCACACCATCAGCTGTTGCGGGCCCAGCTGGGTCTGGCTAGGCTGTGCTGCTGCTGGAGCAGGGTGTGCTCTGAGTGCTACCGATGCTGTGGGCTGCACTGCTGTTTTCAGAGGCTGGTGGGGAGGTGGGGACTTGCTGTCTTCCTGCTGTCTCCCCTGTAGTTAGTAAAGAAATAAAGCAAAGGAAGGTGCATGTTACGTGTGTGGAAAAGAATCTTTCCCCCAGCTTTGCCATTTATCTATTCTTTTTCTCAACCAAAGCAGAAGCAACTGGCCCAGGTCCTGGATGGCTGGAAGACCTTACCTCATAAGGTTTTTCTGCTTGTTGCTTTGCTTTGAAAGTCTCGTGCACAGGGAAAAGAGGAGGGTTTTCCTGTTGGCTAACAGGCAATCTTAGTGGCTAAGACCTCTGACAGTTGATGACAAATGCCCTGGATTTCAGAGCCTACAGCCTTTGAATAAAAACCACACACATCTGGACTGTGTAGGACAAGTGACCAGTACCTACCTGAACTTAGGAAATGCTGTACCTTCTCTTATAAAGATATTATACTTTGGAGGCTGAGACCTTTAAATTATAATAAGGAAAACTTGGCAGTTTGGGAGCCTTTTTATTTTTGGTGCTAGGGATTGAACCCAGGGGCTTGTACATGCAAAAACACATGCTCTTCCAATAAGCTACACCTTAACTCCTGGAGGCCTTATTTTCTGAAAGCTCTTGTTTAAAACTGGGCTGGTGAAGTCTAGATTGTGCCCTAGCAACAGCAGAGAGTCTTGTGTGCCAAGCATACGACCTACCTAGGAAGTGAGAAGGGGAGGGAGGCTGCTATGGGAAAAACTTTTTGGGGAAGGGGCTTAGCTGTTTGCACATAAAGACTGCAGTGGTTGCCAGCAAACACCCTCCTTCCAGGCTGAGGTTCGTTGCTGAGTGCAACGAGAGTATCTCCTAACACATTAAGCATCCCACTTTTCATTACACACTCCGCTGCATTTCAGCTAAACCCATTCTTTGTGCCAAATGTGCAGGGCTGTGGAGAGGGAGGAAACCTCGGGTCACACACATGGTTTGCATTTAACAGTGCAAAAGGCCCTAGAATTAGTCTTCTCTTCAGCAAAACTGGCCTCAGCGCAACCCTCAAAAAATGGCTTTAGGTAGGGAAAAGTGATCAGGGCTCTCCAAAGAAATGCACTGCATTTTCTTTAAAAAATCAGAGCACAAACTCCATAAACTTCTTGTAAGCATTCTCCCCCCTCCAATGTAGGAAGCCCCAGAGGGCCAGGTTTGTTTAGGAATGAGCCCGCTCTTTCCTGTCATGCTGAAATACACATCTATCAGCTGGAGATAAGCAACCCTCCCTTCTGCTTCATTAAAACAAAACACCCGAGCAAATGCTCTGCCCTCCAAGTACAGGAACTCGAGCCCGTAACTTCCATTCCCTTTCGGGGGGGCCCCTCAAAAGCATCTGCCAAAAGAGCAGCTCTGCAAAATGTAGAACCGGCTCGTGCCCCTGGGTCTGGTTACAGTTCTCGCTGTCACCCATTTTATGAACTAAGCTCCACACACGTTTGCATCGACCTCAGAGCATTTATGTGCTTTCTGTATGGCTGGCCCTGTGTTTCCTCTAATTATCTTTTCTTCTGGGATTGGTGAGATGGAGGGAGAAGGGGGTCAATATTCCCAAGAAGCAGGGAAACTATATTTACTCTTCTTTTTTTGGAAAACTATATTTTAGACCTTCACCAGCATTGCCCCTTACCCTTCATGTGTAGATGTAATTAAGGGTGGGAAATCTGCCTCAATGTCAGTAACTTTCTGCCAAAGATTTACTTTCCCCAGAGTGGGTGCTTATTTCTAGAAGAGGATCAAATCTCTCTCTCTCTCTCTCTCTCTCTCTCTCTCTCTCTCTCTCTCTCTCTCTGCTAGGGACTGAACCCAGGGCTTTGTGTATGCTTGTCAAGTCCTCTGCCACTGAGTTACACCCAAGCCCTGATATACACATCACACACCACACACACATACACACAGACACCACACACACACACACACACACACACACACTCCAGAGATCTAAACAACTCTTGATAGATTTCAAGAATTCAGCCCCCTTGCTGGGTACAGTGGTGCATGCCTGTAATCCCAGTGGCTTGGGAGGCTGAGGCAGGAGGATCAAGAGTTCAAAACCAGCCTTAGCAACTTAACGAGACCATGTCTCTAAATAAAATATATATATATATTTTTAAGGGCTGGGATGTGGATCAATGGTTATGAACCCCTGGATTATATCCCTGGTACCAAAAAAGAAAAAGAAAGAAAGAAAAAAAATAGAATTCAGCTCCTTTACAATTTCCATGTTGATACACACTCAGCTGGATACTCATGTTATCAATTAGAAGGAATAATGTGGCTACACATGAGCCACATTTTAAAAATCTCTTTCCCATTTAAATAAAGAATACACCAGAAAAGCAGGAGGAAAGCCAGCCCCCTCCCTTTGGGCCCTCCAGGCTTCATTTACTCTGCCTCACAGAGGTTAAAACCGTATAGCCTTGCCTCCTCTGGCCACAGTGGACAAGTGCGTCTCTTCCAGAACATGACACGTGCTTGATTATTCAGATTCAGGAAAAGTGCCAGTACCATGCCCTGCCCAGGAAGTCCGAATATTTGCTTTCCGGTGTCTATTTGCCAAATATAATTTGTTGCCATGTCAGTTTATTTTAATCAGTGCCCATTAAAAAGAAATCTTTCAACTTCCAGAGTTTCAGAAACTCTTGGCCTTGGAAACACTGTTCAAAGTAAAACTGCAAACAACAAAACAAAGAAGCTCCTACCCTTGAGATTGCAGGGTCTTTCACCCAGGAGGACATAATGTTAACATAATGTTCTATCAACTTTGATCCAGTAAGGTGTTAAGGAGAATGTGTCTGAGCATCTGCTTGGAAATGTTTAAAACTCCTTCTATAGACAAACTATCCCTTCTACCTCTGGCTGTTTCCACAGGCAAAAGATTTCTCAAAATAACCAAATTAAAAAAATTATTTTTACCTTTTGGAAAAATTAAGAAAAAGATTTTTCATTGTCAGGTGGAAAAATTCATCATGGGGAAGAATGTTAAATGTGCCAAGAGAGTTCTTCTTGGATTCTGCTTAGAATTCTGCTTAGAAAACCAACAGTTTCCTGGGATATCTGTGATGGGTCCTTTGGTTTTCTGCTCTCTGTCACAGTGACACTGGCTTTTTGGAATACCCACTTTCTCCAAAATATCCCTTGGGTGTCAGATACAATCAGGCTACTTCTGGAGGAGATGGGGAGGGATGACCCTGTTGCTAAGCAACACATGGAAGAAGTTTGAAGAAGGCTCCTTGCTCATACTATCAAACTTGACCATAAGAGACAATGTGTTCAGTGTTTGTGTGTTGTTCCTAAAATTTAAAACCACATTGAGAGAAGAGAGATTGGAGGAGGAGGGAGAGTGAGTAGGGGAAAGAGGCATGTGGTGCCTGGAATACTCTGGAGGAGGAGGGTGTGCTGAAGGAGAGAATCTCATATCGGTCTGTGGATGAGCCTAAACAGTGCCAGAAAAGTTAAAAGAAACAGAAAAAAAAATTTCTCAAGGGAAAATCTGTTTTATTTCTTTTCAAGAGTACCCAGAATTTAACACAGGGGCATTCAACCATTGAGCCACATCCCCAGCCCTATTTTGTATTTTATTTAGAAACAGGGTCTCACTGAGTTGCTTAGTGTCTTGCTTTTGCTGAGGCTGGCTTTGAACTCACAATTCTCCTGCCTCACCCTCCTGAGCCACTGGGATTACAGGCATGCCCACTCTTCTGTTTTATTTCTTTAGCTTAGCCCAGTGTTGTCCAGATCTGATTTTGTGCAACCTCTTGACAACCTACTTTACAACTGGATTCTTACCTCTCAGCCTTTCACCACGCAGGTCCTAGGGAAGAAATTCTCTCTGAGAGATGTGAATAACGTGGAAAGGCTATATGGGGAAATAGTAGTGGAAGAGTTTAAAAGAAAGATGAGAAGAATCTAGATTATTTAGCCCAAAGCAGATTGAGTGCAAATACTGCCCTTGAGGATGATTTCAAAGAGAAGCAGACTGCTGTTCTTTATTTCCCTGGAGGGCAAAACATGAGGAAACGAGTTTAAATGGCAGACACAGGATATAAGTCAGAGAGAACTTGCTGGTTATGAGGATTGGTTGGTTATAGGGAGAATTTATGGAATCTTGTTCTTGGGAGATAGTTAAGCAAAGGATTAAAAACCATATGCCTAGGTGATTTAGATTTAATATTCCTTGATGCTGTAAAGAACAATACTTTCCTCTAGGCCTATGTGTTGACTGTAATTTTGTAGCAATTAGTGTCAGTTTCTTGATATCCCAACTAATTTTCAAGCCAACTCCTGTAAGGAGAATGAACTAGGCTATCTTTAGTTTAGAGGTCTTGAATCACTTTTTATCATTTCCAAAAATTGTTTCCCAATTGTCCAGGCTAAAAGAACTTTCTTTTGCATGCAAAATATCCAGGAAGGGTAGGTTAGATGTTGTTATAAGAGAAAAAAATGTAATTTTCCAAGGTGGGAATTAAAACCTTTCAAAATATCCTGCTTACTACTTCCTTCCTATATTCCTGCAGTGGGGCCAACCTGTTTGCACCTGCACTTTGGTTTTCTGTTTCTTACTTTAACTTGATTAAGAGGATGCACTCAAAGTCTGACAACAAGAATGAGAGAAGGGGGAGAGAGAGGAAAAAGGAAAGAGAAAACTGGGTAGAGGAGGAAGGCCATCTTTATAACCCCTAGGTATGGCTATCATCATAAATGAGCTTGAAGCTCTAGGTTGTTCAATTGCTAGTCCCGAGCAAGGTACATTAAATTAACCCTTTAGTATATGAAGGAGATCCTTACTTCCCAAGTTCTTAGGGATGAGATGCTTAAACAATAAATGCATATGAAAAACTTTTTGAACCCCAAAGTCCTATAAAAATGTAAGATACTTGAGCCTGCTCAGATGTGTAAGCAGGAAAAAAATCGAAGAGTGGAAGGAACACTGTGGTTCACAGAGCAAAAGAAATGTGGAAGTTTTGAATCAGGCATGCCTATCCCAATCCCTCAGACGTGGATTCAACAATCCTCCAGCAGATGTACCATGTGTTCTTAAAGCAGAAGTCTGAAGAAACCCATAGTTCAGAGAGTCAGTAAGACCTTTGAGTTAGGGGCATCTTTGGAGGCCCCAGTGTTTTTAGAGGTCGAAGGTTTCACCGAGGTCCTGAGCCTTGCTCTGATGAAAAGAGAAGGAGCAGGAGGTTAGGCTGAGGTGAAGGGTGGGTGGCAAAAGAGGATGTCCCAGGCACCAGCTGGACAGATGGGAACCCTCTGTGACTGTACAGAAGGCAGAACCCACTCTCTTTTCACCAGAATCCTCCATCCTTCTTTTATACAGTTACACATAGAGAGTTAAGATCAAGTCTTAAGCTTTCCTGGTATCTCTGTCCTTGTGTCTTTTGTCAAGGAGCAAAGCCCCTGCAAAACCTTCTGACCATTCAAATCCTTCCCCCTTCTTCTCAAGCTCCCCTCAGTTACTGTGAGAGTTTTGGAAGAAATTTAATTCTTAAAAACAACACGACTTCCTGTTCTGATGAGACTAGTCTTGCCAGTTCTCCATCTTTCTGACAAAATTCCCTAAGTTGTTGCTTTCCTAAATGTTGACATTTGTGTTCATATTTGGGTTTCTACCTGAATCACTGTTTATTGCCAGTCTGTCTGGTTATTCTCTTGCTTCTAAAATATGTAAGCTCCACAAGAGCAAGGCTCTGTACCATTCACTAGTGTGCTGCCAGTGGCTAGAACAAACAGTGTTCAAACTGAAGGGCAGCTCAAAAAAGATTCACTGAGTGAAAGAATGAATAAATGAGCGAACAAACAAAACTTAGCGTATACTAAAAAGAGGTAAAAAGAATAATCAAATTACATGTGAATCCACCTGCTTTCTGCTACTGCTTCCACACTGGTGGCATTTTTCATAGCTGGACATAAAGCCTGGATATCCATTAGTAGGAGTGCCCTCCAAGTCTGTTATGTGCTGATTGACTTGTGGTGAGAAAGCAATATCAAATACATCATTATTAAAAATTTTTAGAAATGTGAATCATAAGTTTATTCTCTGATATGCAAGAGGAAGATGAAAGTATTATAACTACATGTCCTTTGAAAATGTAACAACAGAATAGAAAGTATCCAAATCCAGAAAGTAGGTTCCAGGCCTGACTGCTATAACTATGTAACTCTGCATAGTTGCATCAGTTTACTGGCTCTGTTATTCCCTATGCGAAAAGGAGATGCTGAAGCAGATAGTAATTTCCCAAGAACCCCTCTAGAGCAGCTGATTTTTTAAACACCAAGGCAAGATTTAGTAGAGACTGTTTTCTGTATGCACACACAGACTTGCGTTCCCTCTGTAAATTTCACCAGAATGACAGTGAATAAATTTTCAAAAGGCATAACCCCATAAAAACAAAGATAACAGGAGTGAAGACAACAGCAATAAAGTATTGGAGGCTGGTGAAAAAATAGGAGAATAACTGACTCAAGAGAGCGGAAACCTAAGCCAACAGTGGGAAGGCTGAGGAACAACCAATCTGTGTCATAGAGCCCTCAGAAACTCAGGAAATGGCAACAGGAACAAGAGAGGGGGAATATAGGGCTAAAGGGAGATAGCTGAGTTTCTGTGTAAGAAGCAGTAAGATTTTTCTATATCTCCAGACTCCACCAGGCTGCGACCCTGCCCTTCCTCACCAGGAGGAAGACCGGAAGTTTACTCTTTTAAAAGGGTGAAACCAAGAGTTCCAGGAATGTCAGCACCAGTACAGTGCAAGAATTGCACTCAGAAAGTGCTGGGTGAACATGCTTTGGGCTCTCCTGGGCACTGGCTGGCCTGACAGCAGCTAAAAGCAAGTGGCCTTGCTTCTTCCAGCACCAGTGAACAAGACTATCTGTCTCCTCCAGAGCATAACTTAATTATCCACACTCAGGAAAAGGGCTGGTACCATACCCTGTCCAGGAAGTCTGAATATTTGCTTTCCAGTGTCTATTTGCCAAATATCATTTGTTGCCATGTCAGGTTTTTGTTTTGTTTTTGCTTTTGTTTTTGTTTTATGGTACTGGAGATTTAATCCAGGGACACTTTACCACTGAGCTACCTTCCCAGCCCTTCTAGTTGTTTTTTTTGTTTGTTTGTTTTTTTTTTTTGAGAAGGGGCTTGCTAAATTGCTGGGGCTGACCTCGAACTTGAAACCAATCTCCAGAGTTGCTGGGATTACAGGGCCACTGTGCCCAGCTCCATGTCAGTTTATTTTAATCAGTGCTCATTAAAAGATCTCCCAAGGTACACCTTCTGGGTGGGAAACAAGACCTGTTTTATGGAAAACTTAATAAGTAATGACCCTGAGAGGATCACCAGGAGGTGATATCAGGGGCTCAATAAAACAAACCTGCCCTATAATCCTAAAGAAATTCACAGTTAATACCTCCGACCTGCAAACTAGAACTTCCCCATTCTGAAACAATTCCAGATTAATATTCTCAGATAGACTTTAAAAAAGGAAAAAAATCCATAGAAAAAAATTATTGGAATAAAAAAATCAATGTATTAACAACTCAATAAATGACTGAAAGATAAAGATGAGGAAATCTCCCAGAAAATAAAGAAAGTAAAAAGATGGAAAAACCAAAGAGAAAGGAAAATTCAAAGACCAGTGAAGAGGTTCCACTTTCAAATAAAATGGTTTCTAAAATAAGAGAATATATAAAACAGGAGTGAGGAAAAGGAGGAATTCTAAATAAGATCTCAGTATCAGCACTGAAGGACAGGGCTCAATTGGTGCTCAGTACCACCATGTATGAAAATATACCTAAATCAAGGGATTCTACTGTAGAATTTCTTTCAGAAAGAAAAATTAGGCCACATACAAAGGGAATCAAGACTCTGAATGACCTTGAACTTGCCAATAGCAATTCTCAGAGCTAGAGGACTATGAATGCTTTCAAAATTCAGAAGATTTACTGAAAAATAAAAAGAATCAGTACAACACCTGATATGTCTGAAAGCATTAGAGGGGACTGAGATAACTGACAGAGTCGGCAGATGAATTCATGATAAATATATAGAAAACAAAACCAGAACTGGCAGGGAGACTTAACCCTAGAGGGAAATAAAAGCCTTTTTCATGCTTCTATGACACTGGGATTTCTTATGAACAGTCTGCAAAATGAACCAGAGGCTACAGCTTTGAATAAAAAGTGATCTTGAGGCTATATTGTAAGTGATGCCAACAGATGTTAAGCCCAAATGACAATGTCTGTGACACCTTTTACCTTCTGAATTGGCATAATTTTGCTGGAAAACATCATAGGAAGCATTTCTGTTTTTTTTCTTTAATCTATTTACAAATCTATTTCTGTATGAGAAATACTTTCAAATCCCCTGGTTTTAGGGACAGGGTATTAATAACAATAATCGTCCAAGTTCAAGGAGCAACATAGGCTATCTTACTGCTACATTTTGCTTTTTACCAGGTTTGTGCACCTGGCTGTGGACAAGAGTCTAGGATCATGGGTGGGTGGGGGGG
>NW_026000076.1:7413356-7455650 GCF_001458135.2 Marmota marmota marmota | reverse complement strand
GGGGGGGTGGGTTTCAGTGGGTCATATTCCCATAGTGAGCACCATTTAATTGCCCTGTATTCTGCCTGGACCTGGTCTCCTGGTCCACGATTAGCTGTGAGGGTTTGAGGGTAAGCTATGACCAAGACTAGTTGGTGGTTCAGCAGGCACATGGAAAGCATCTGTGGGTGACTAGGCTGTATAAAATCCTCAGGGCTACACAGGCTTCTTGGAGTACTTTCAAGTGCATTCCCAAGAGACAACACAGACTGCCAATAGCCCAAGAACCTCTCAGCCACGCAGGAGGTTGGAAAAAGTTACGAAGAACTTTGTTTGAGATCTGAACATGTCAGTATTCCTGTGACAAAAATGATTTACTCTAAAATACTACTCAGTTAAAAGTTGTCCCTTCTGGTCCTTTTATAAACTGTTCATGAGAATGAATATTCCTAAACTGATTCATTGATGTTTATATAATACTTAGAATCATTCCACTTAAGAGCCTTATTTTTTCTTTCTCTCACATGAAACATACTTCACTCAAAGGTTGCTAATGAAGACCAATAATTTGAGGACTCAGAGCCCCATTATTGCTTTTGCCAAGAAGTTGGCTTTGGGTTGGGTGAATTTCCCATGTGAGGCACAAAAGGGTTTGTTCCTTCCTTTCTAAAACATTTAGTCAGGGGGTGTAGTATTTGAAGCAAAAATTTGAATGAAAAAGAGTTTGAAATTTTAAGTCACAGGATGTCTGTGTCAAGAGAGCAAAAATGTAGTGTCTCAAAATGTCCTTCAGTAGTGCTTTGTGTTCCTTTAAATTGGTCATCCTTTTAGCTGGGCTGATTGAATGGCCCAGGGTGAGGCCAAAGATCAGAGCATTCAGTGGTCAACGGAGAATAAAGTTCTAAACACAGAGACTGAGACTGCCTCTTGCCTCAAAATGATCCATCTAGCACTGTTGACACAGGTTCACAGTGTAAACAAGTACCCAAGAGCAAATAAGACCAGCTAGCTCCCTAGGCATGTCTCAAAATGCATGCCATTCCTTCCCATATTTGCAGGGAAACTAGGAAAGATGCAAGAGAGCAGTCCAGGGCTCCTTCCCCACTGAAATAGAGATCCCCTTGCTGAGCTTTCATTCTGTTCTGGCATCAGAACAGGTTTCCAGTTCAGGCCAATGGCTTTCATGCCTGGGACTTGGTTTGGAGCACATTGGAGTTTGAGGGGCTTGGGAAGCTTAGCTTAAAAACAAAGTGCTTTGTTGCATTATATCTTTTTGATTCATGAAAATAATTTTGAAAATTTAACTTTTCATAGAAAGACATGAGAATTTTATGTTTATCAAAGAAGATACACACAGCATGGGTTAAAAAAAAAGGTTGAGAAATTCTGGGTTAAGTCGTTGATTAGGGACTCCAGTGGACAGTGGTCAACACCTTGGCAGATGTGGTAGTAAACTCCTGGCTTTCTTTTTATCTCCCTGAACATTTATATGTCTATTCTGAAGTCTTTATCTTTGGAGGAACTGCTTATATTTCCAGTTTGTCTACATTAACTTCCTTTAAACTCTAAAGATAAAATAGCTTTATTAGAAGCTAAACTTCAGCAATGTCATGATTGTTATGAGCAGAAATAGTTTAAACATTCCTTTTCTACAACTGTAAAAACAAATTTTATATATATATATATTTGGGGAGGGTGGTACTGGGGATTTAACTCAGGGACACTTTACCACTGAGCCACAATCCCAGTCCCCTGATCCTTTTTTAAAATTTTGAGACAGACTCTCACTAAGTTGCTGAGATTGGCCTTGAACTTACAATCCTCCTGCCTCAGCCTCCTGAGTTGCTGGGATTATAGGCATGGGCCAATGCATCCAACAGTAAATTATATTTTTATAAAATCCAATCTAGGTCAAATCCATAAACGTGAGAAGAGCGGAAATGAACCTTCTCTCACTTTCATTCATTCGTCCATCCAACAAAACACTGAGTGTCTACTGTGTGGCAGGCACAGGCTGTGTACCAACTAAGAGTCCATAGTCACACTAACCTGTGTGGGAATAGATGTACCACAAGGCCCCCGTCAGGAGTGCTCCGATCACAAATGCTGCAAACGCAATGCCCATCACGGTTAGGGTGTCCAGACCATGGAAAATTTCTATAAAAGAGGGAAACCAATACACAGGCCCTAAGTTAGTCTACATCATACATTGAATTTTATATTTGTTTTACAAGCACCATCATAAAGGTTGAGCACTGACTAATAAAATTTGAGAATGTAATAAGGATTCCAATAAAATATACTGTATTTTGTTACTTGCAACTTTTGGTCAATGGAAAACAAAATTATGAAGCTTCCAAATATTCTCAGTTTGCAATTTATTTTGAACAACAAACTAATTTAAAAAATAAAATTTGTAAATTTTGTAAAATGTTAAGTCTGTGGTTTCATCATCCCAACCTGAGGAGAGTGTCTTGAAAATTCACAAGTTAAGATGCTTTGGAAAATAAGGTGAACTTTCATCATCAAAATCTGACTCAGGATGGGGTTATAGCTCAGTGGTAGAGCATTTGCCTTGCATGTGTGAGTCACTGGGTTTGATCCTCAGCACCACATAAAAATAAATAAATAAAATATTGTGTCCATCTACAACTAAAAAATATATTAAAAAAAATCTGACTCATTGTTTATTATTCATTGAACACCTCCAATAGTGAGACACACTACACAGAAAATACATACTTAGATTGCTTTATAGTACTTTCATGAATATTTAAAAGTTTGAAAGAAAAAAAGAAGAAAGAGGGTGAGAAGAAAGTACAGAACAAGAGTAAACTACGGCTGCGGATTATAACATTTCACCCACCTTATATTAAATCCTCAATCTTAAGAACTATGTATCATGTCATTTAAAGGAGCCTACTCTTTAACACATCTCCAGCCGTAATCTTTCTACAAGGGGAACATAAATACTTCTCTGTAGGGAGTGATGTCAGCTTCGCAGTCAGCAAAACATAAATAGAACCAATTGTTCCTCCATTTGGCAAAGAATTTTATATTTGAAATTAATTCCAGGCCACAGAAATAGGATATTTCCTTTCTCTTAAGAAAACTATCCTCTTTGAGTCACTTATAAAAAGTTAAAATCAGTGTCCAAAGAAGAGAGGGTTTTGATAGACTAAAATTTTAAAGATCTCTTGTTTTTTTTAGTATAAATTGAAGATATAAGGTCTCTCCCCTCAATACTATCTCTACTTTTCACCCTAGTCAGAAGCAACTGATCTCTATATAAATTAAGTCTCTTTCCTTTTCTATTCACTTCATTTTTAAAAATTCAGTAGTAATCAAATGTGACTCTCGAGCCCCAGCACTGAGAGAGCTCAGGGAAAGTTGTGTCATGATAGAGAACAGTCTGGAAGGATCCACACTCCCAAGTCTGGGCACTGCTCTTCTAGCATGTGCCACTTTGTGTGTTCACTTAAATTCTGAAAAATGAAGATAACTTTGCCTACACAGAATGAATATGAGGGCTCCTTAGCAAGGACAAGAACTGGGAAGAGACCTATGGAGGTTTCTGTGAACCAAGCCATTAACCTATTTAGCTGAATCTAGTCCTTAGAACAGATATTAATAGACAACTTGCCTTTTTATGCCTATGGAAGCAAAGATGAAGCATAATTACAAGTTTTTAATGAAAACATCTACAAATTCCATGAAAATCAAACTAGGTAAGTATGAGAAATAGTGTCCAAATGGCTCACTCTTTCTAAGTCATGATATTGTTCCATAATCTTGGTAAATAACCCCCGAGGGGAACAGTTTATGACTTTGTATAGAGCACTCTCCTGACTGTCACATGTATGTTATGGGGTCAGCCCTGGAGACTAATACTGGGAATCTTCACATACAGATTCTTCTTACAAGGCTGTATCATCTAGAACTCTCTGTGGGTTTCTGGGAAGCTGATTGCCTCAGTGCCAATGATAATCTTGGGCAACTTGCTAAAATATTTCTTGTTAATGTTTTCTGCCATACAAAATGTTGAAATTGGCTGACATAAATTTCAGCTCATCATTCCGTAGTAACTGCTCTATTATTTTCTTAAAGTTCTTGCTGGTCCCTTCTACCCCACCTCTTTGACTAGAAACAGTCTTGAACATGTAGCAACTAGTTCCCTGAGCAGGTAAACATTGTTGACCAACACTTAAAGCTATGTACTCGCACAGCTGTACGTCAATGCTTTCAAATCATAACAGATATACGCATGCAAATCATTAGCTTATCTCTCTAAAGCCGAGTTACTGCCTTCTTGTTCAGGCCACACATGTCAAATAGGTAAACAAATTAATATTTTAATTAATATTTCTGCAAAGACAGAAAGGATAGAAGAAAGAAGATGATGAAAGAAGGACAGAGGAAAGGAAAAATTATGGGGGAAAAAAAGAGGAAAGGGGAAAGGAGGATGAGAACATAAATCTCCTTATCAAACTCCAAGTTTGGCAAATGTTCACTAACCAACTCATTCTCACAAAAGCCCAAGAGGCTTATTTCGAAATAGTTGCAGAAAGACTTACGTGGAGGAACTGGATTTTGTTCCTTAATGCTTGGAACTTTTTCTGAAAACAAAAGCATAAGTCAAGTCACAATGGATTCCATGAAGAAGCCAGGATTTGAGCAGAGGGTTTTCAAAATCTCAGCAGAAGCTGACACTTTTCCTATTAATACTTTGTGAACACTCTGTCAATGACCCTCTTCAGATATCAAAACTGTAACATGGGTGACACAGAAATTTTAAGCATTGTATTCTGCTAAGGGTCAATTATACAGGCACTCCAATTTGAAGAAAATTCAAAAGGCAAACACCTAAACTTAGGGAATTTAAATCTAATGGTATATGTGTCTTTGATTTACTTACAAAAAGATTCAATATATTTAAATATTGTGCTTATCCAAGTGTATTTACATTGTATTCCGTGTTTAAAATATTCTTTTAATTTAATAATTTACACATTTTTGCATCTTTATTCTTCTTCCTTTAATGCTATTGTTTCTTTGAGTATATGTTCTGGTACTGGAGATTGAACCCTGGGTCTCATGCCAGCACCCTACCTCTGAGCTACACCCCCAGTCCTTTTGCATTTTATTTTGAGACAGGGTCTCACTAAGTTGCCGAGGCTGGCCTCAAACGTGCAATCCTCTTGCCTCAGCCTCCCAAGTCACTGGTATCAAAGGTGTGTGCCATGTTGACTGTAATACTACTGTCTTATGATTCATCACTCATCTGCATTGCCAAAGAGGTCTCTTTGTCCACCAAGACCTTCTGCAGCCACCAATACTACCTCCTTTACATTAGCCCCCAGAGTGAATTTTCCAGAGCCCAGAGATGATCATGTTATTGTCCTGATTAAGTTCTTTGATGACTCCTCTTTGATCACAGGAAAAAAAATTCAAGCTGTTTTTCCCTTAATGGGGGTCCTTCACCCATGCTGGCTTCTGACACTCAGTTACATAAGTTCTCCAAATTTCCCATGCTGCTCCATGTCATCACACTTTGCAAGTCATCTCCTGAAATGCCTCCTCTCCTAGACCTGCTTGGTTGGAAATTTTGCTGGGAGGCCCTCCCTGACTCTCTCTAGTTCCACCTTGGCCCCCCAGCAGGGCTGGTCTCTTCCACATTGCTCATTTCATCCCTCTTCTTGGGCCACATCACACTCTAATTTGCTGAGGGGACAGAGATTCCTGCCATTTTTTCCTGCCCTGAAGACAAGGTCTAGTTCTTACTCATCTCTATTTCCTCATAGAGGCATAGAGTTTGTCTTTCAGGACTGTTTCGCAAAAGTCGATTAAAATGCTGATGTACTTTTGGGAGATGGAGGAAACAAGGAATAAGACTCTTAAAATGTTTGTGTGCTTCATTATTTCTATAATGCTTCATGTTCATGAAGTGCTACAGAGCCAAGATCTCATTCGAGGTTCACCCCAGTGCCGTGAGGGAGGCAGAAAAAGAATTTTTATCACTATTTTACAAATAAGCAGCCTGAGATTCTGATATCCTGTGATTAGCCCAAGGTCACAGCTGGAAAAAGCATCAGGGCAGGGGTTGAAACACAATTCCAGACTCCTGCCTCACAGGCTAAATGACTGGTGAGTGTCACTCTGTCCTTAGCTGGAGAACAGGGATTAAGTAAATGCTCAATCACAGACTCTCTGCCCTCAACAGAACAGCATGGACCAGGGGCCAGGATACCACAGCCTCTGAGCTAAGAATGAATTTCACATTTTGAAATGATTTCTTAAAATCAAAAGAAGATGACTATTTCATGACACAAGTTGTATGAAATTCAAATTTACTCCATAAATGAAGTTTCATGGGATCACAGCTATGCTTATTTATATAAAATCTCTGATTTCTTTCATGCTATAGCAGTAAAACTGAGGAGTTGAGACACGGAGTATATGTGCTCCCAACTAAAAAAATTCTCTATCTGGCCCTTTCGATGTGTAACTGATATGATTCTGCAATCTGTATACGGGGTAAAAATGGGGGTTCATAACCCACTTGAATCAAAGTGTGAAATATGATATATCAAGAACTATGTAATGTTTTGAACAACCAACAATAAAAAATTAAAAAAAAAAATAGTTCTTGCCCATCTCTCCTAAAAAAAAAAAAAAAAGGGTGCTGGGCCCTGGCATGGACTCCACCCTTTTCTTTAGAGTTTAAAAGTGATTCATAGTGGGGTAGGGAGGGGGAGCATGGGAGGAACAGACGAACTCTAGATAGGGCAGAGGGGTGGGAGGGAGGGGGCAGGGCGTTAGCAAGGATGGTGGAATGTGATAGACATCATTGTCCAAAGTACATGTATGAAGACACAAATTGGTGTCAACATACTTTATACACAACAAGAGATATGAAAAATGGTGCTGTATACATGTAATAAGAATTATAATGCATTCTGCTGTCATTTATTTTTAAAAAAATCAATTAAAATAAATAAATAAATAAATCAACTAAGTAAGTCATAAAAATAAATAAATAAAAGTGATAACATGTTGCCAGTGTTGGCACATTCCTATAATCCCAGCTATTGAGGAGGCTGAGGCAGGAGGATCCAAAGTTGGAGGTTAGTAATTGAATGAGCTACCACTGGGTACAGCTCTGAGGTAGAGCATTTGCCTAGTGTGCATGATGCCCAGGGTTCCATCCCCAGCACTACCAAAAAAAAAAAAAAAAAAAGTGGTACGTAGAGCCTTTTCCATCTCCATTTCCATCCAAAAAAGAAGGAACACACACTTTGTCTGAATCCCCCTGGAAGCAAAAAGAACTTGGGAAAAGTTGACCAAAATTAGCAGTATATGAGTTGATATTTATGAAAATAAAGGTTGACAAGATGAAAGGAAACAGAATTATAAATTCTCACTATCAATCATCTCAACTAGGCTGATCAACATGTGTCCTCAATGGTCCAGCTCAAGGGAAACCACCAGATGAATCAGAGCCACTATAATTGACTGGTGCCCCAGGAGCCATGCAACATGATGGCTCTGGGATGAGGAGATGGGCTAAAGTTACACTTCAATAAATTACTAAGAAAATGTAAATGTGTGTTTTTGTTCCTTTTGGGGGTGGGCAGTACTAGGGATCAAACCCAGAGCCTTACACATGCCACGCAAGTACTCTACCACTGAACTACATCCCAGCTCTGACCGTGTGTTTTCAAGGAAAATTAATTCAGTATGCAGAGCACATTCAATACACTAACTGCAAAATGAGCTCTCCTGGGAGTTTGGTCCCATCAGCCTTATTGGCAGCAGTAACAACTGTGACACCTTACATTTGTACATTTGTATAGTATTTTCCAAAAGACAAAAAGCCTTCATTTATATGACTCATTTTAAACCCTCAAGAACCCTATGAAGTAGGGGTATCTAACCACAAAATTCACCCACTTTCAAGAAGTAGTGGTTTGATTCACTGAACTAAGTCCAAAGGCATTTAAAGGTCTCAATAGTGTGCATCATGCGAGAAGTATATGCACTTCTGGGAAGAGTTCCATCCAATCAACCGCCTGTGGTTAAACTTTGTCACTCAGAATCCCCAAGTGATTTAAAAATAATGATTCTCCACTGAGGAGACCTCACATGTAAAAATTTAGGTTTTACAGCAAGGCCTGTGTGATGGATGACATTGTTCTAAAATTCTTAATGGACTTATGTTATGATCTAATCCTCTCCCCCCACCCCAAATAGGGCCTTCTCAGAGAGCTAAATAGGAACAGTTGTTGCTCGTTTCTCCTGGGTGAAATTCCTCATGACTTCGAATAAACAATAACAAGCACAGGCTGCAGAGCTAGGGTTGAAGAAATTTATCCTCTTTTTTTTTTTGTTCCCAAATCCCTCATAACCCCTGAGTCTAACTAAAATAGTTTCATCTCCACCAGAACCCTATAATCGAGCTGGCATGCTAAAAGGAAAAGAGGGGATGTAACAATATTTACTTTGGGTTTAGGGATAAGATTGTAAGAAAGGAATCCTAGATATTGCTGTAAAGAGACTTTTAACAATGCATTTCTTGCAGAACGAATAAACTATAATCAACATTCTGAATTAAATCTTTTCATATACTCTGAGCAAATTTTGGTCTACCTCTTGAACCAAGATTTCCCTCCTCAGATTGTTAGGCATGGCTTTCATAAATGGGATATTTCTGGGGTTATGCATGAGTAACTGACCACAGCTTTGGGCCTTCAGTTTTCAATTCAGTTCTCCTAAACACAGTAGGCCTGTGCAGGCCCACAGAAAAACAAGGCGTCAAACTGGTACCCACATCTATGGGTATTTGGCAATGAGGGAAGGAGGGTGTTATAGTTTGGATGTGGGATGTTTGCCAAAGGCTCCTGCACTGAAGTCGTGGTTCGCAACGCAATAATGTTCAGAGGTGGAACTTTTGGGAAGTGACTAGATCACCAGGGTTTTGATCTTATCAATGAATTAATCCACTGATGAATTCACAATCAAAATGAAATATAGTCCTGGAGATATAACTCAATGGTAGAGTGCTTGCCTAGCATGCTCAAGGACCAGGGTTCAATCCTCAGCATCACAAAAAATTTAAGTAAGTAAATTTCATAATTGAGTAGAATACTGGAGGTGGTGGGAACTTTAGGACATAGAACCTAGTTGAAATGAGTGGGTCCTTGGGGGCATGTCCTTAGCGACTGCATCTTGTCCCTGAGCCCTTTCCTCTCTCTTGCTCTCTGCCTCTCAGCTACCATGAGTTAAGCAGCTTTGCTCTACCACGCCCTTCCGCCGCCAGGTCTGACTCACTTCAGGTCCAGAAACAATGAAGTCAGCTAACTATGGACTAAAATCCTGAAATCATGAGCCCAAATAAATATTTCCTGCTTTATGTTGTTTTTCCTCAAGTATTTTGTCACAGCAACAGAAAGCTGACTAATACTTGGGATGGGGAGAGGAAATCTCCTGGAGATTCAGAAGGCTTTATGCAGGTACCACTGGAGACAGGTTTTACTAATCTTACTTCACTGTTTCTGAAACTCTTCTCTGGGTTCTTTCAATACTGATGGCCTGTTCACTTATCTTCATTCTACCACTAGACAATGGTTATTACCTAGGGGTAATTTTCGTAAACTTGGAAAAGCATCAAGACACATTGGGGGTATCAAGATAGTTGTGGGGGTGACTGATATTGGCATTTAGTGGTAGAGACCAAGGATGCTGCTAAACATCCTACAATGTGCAGTTCAGCTCTTCTACAACAAAGAGTCATCCAGCCAAATAGGTTGATACTACTGAGGTTGAGAAACCTGCACTAGAGTATAAAGGCCTTAAAGATGGGATAATGGGCATGGTGGCACATGCCTGTAATCCCAGTGATCTGGGAGGCTGAGACAGGAGGATCATAAATTCAAGTCCAGCCTGGGTAATTTAGCAAGACCTTATCTAAAAAAAAAAAAAAAAAAATACTGGGGATATACCTCAGTGGTAGAGTATCCCTGGTTTCAACCCCCAGTATGAAAAATCATCTGTCAACTCTTATACCTACCATTAATAAGGACTCATTTTTTTGGAAGAAATATCCATAAATGCCATGTAGATCCTATTATTGGGTACTTTCCCCAGCAACCCAGTCTTCACACTGCCTTCGGGGAGTAGCCTTCCTAAATGATCTAATCATGGGTTTCCTGCCAGAGACCTCTTGATCATTCTTAACCTTTAAAGGTGCATACTGGAATGTTTATGGATGAAATTAAGTGTCTGGGTTTATTTCCAAACAATCCACTGGGCAACAGGAAGTGATAAAACAAGATTCACCATGAACAGATAGTTAAAACCAGACTGTGGGTTCATTCTATTTATATATATTTGAAATTTTCCAAAATAAAAAAAAATGTTTAAAGGCAAAGCAAATGGAATCATAAAAATCTCTATAATACCCCTCCCTATTGGATAGAGGCGGAACGTCTTATTCTGCCAGCGAAGCATTTCTACCATCTTTCTACTGTTTTCCCCTCATCTGTATCTTAGCTTGATGACAAAAGTTGGCTGGTTCTTTAGAGTATTTTTGTTCTGGAAAAATCAAATGTGTTCCAAAAAGTAATGCCTCCTGTGGATTAACTTCCATTTGACATTCACAACTTTTCCTTCCACAACACACACCACACAACCTGCCAAGAAAAAAAAAAAAACCCACCCAACTTTGGCTAAGAGGAGAGAGAGGAAATTAACATTTACTGACTATCTATGATATGCAGGTGCTTTTATTTTCTGAAGCTGTGTGGTGGAAATATGAAGGAAATTCAGTACTTCAAACATTTAACATGCTGAGAATTAAGTACTGCATATAAATCATGACAAATTTGGGAAAGATATTTATTGCTCTTTTCTGTCCATATGACCATTTCTCTCGGTGTGTACTCTGTCACAGTTTTTTAAAAAAAATCATCACTGGCATGGTGTAACCATTTTTACTATGTAAGACCAACTGTTCTCGAGTGCTGTAAAGAGTAGTCACAGCATCCAAAGCAAACATGCCTATACTTCAACATGTTTCTGAAAAATATGGTAAGATGGCCTTACCTCAACTATTTTAATTGTTTTGCCATAAATCATAATATGCATAAACTATTCAAGTTTTCTGGAGTTTTTTGTTTGTTTATAATCCAAAGTCACAGAACTTTTCCTGAACTTTACTACACTATTAAGCAGACTCCGCATTTCCTTAGCCCTTTAGAGGAACAGACGTTTTTTTTTCTCCCCCCCCTAAAATTCATCATCTTCCTTCCAGTTCATATTCTTTAGGGTATTTAGGTGGTACTGCAAATACCTATGTGATATGGAATGAAGAGGGGGAAGGCAGAAGAGAAAAGGACTATGAAGAGAGAGCTACCTGTGTTGTTGGTAATTTTTATTAATAACTAGCACCATGTTTCACCTGAGAGAAGGCAGAGTTTGAGAGCACAGGTTATAGAATCAAAAAGCCTGGATTTAATTCCAGATCTGCTTTTATAGATTGCATGACTGTTGGTAAGTTATTTAATCTCTCTCTAAATGCAGGTGCAATGAGGATTAAATATAACCCACAACATTATAAAAAGTAAATGCTTAATAAATGTTGGATCCTCACCACCACCAGGACCACAATCCATTGTTAAAAAGTTTAAGTAGATAAAGAATGATAACCATTGGGCTGGGGATGTGGCTCAAGCGGTAGCACGCTCGCCTGGCATGCGTGCCGCCCGGGTTCGATCCTCAGCACCACATACAAACAAAGATGTTGTGTCCGCCAAAAACTAAAAAATAAATATTAAAAAATTCTCTCTCTTTCTCTCTCTCTTTAAAAAAAAAAGAAAAAAGAATGATAACCAAGTGATGGTTCCCATAAGGACTTAAAGATCAAAGGTGGCAGAGATGTGCTCAGGGAGACTCCACTAAAAACAGTGACTGGAGGGTGAACTCAGAATTACTTAGGAAGTCTTGACAGCCTGTTCTCCCTGTGTACAAGAGGAAAAAACACGGGCTTGAGGGATACTCATGCTACTGACAATGGTAATCACCACTCTCTCTGCCTGGTGCTCTGCCTCTATCTGCTGACCCTGAAAACCCAACACTCAAAAAAGTAAGACAAATCAAATGCCAGGGAGAGCTGGAGATTCCTTCACAGGGCACCTATGTAATAAAAGGACAGTGGAACATCCCTTGGTTGGGAAATTTTTATCCAAAAAGTTAATCCCAGCAAATGATTTGCCTGCTCCCAGGAAGAACATTCATGATGCTATTATTATTATTTCAATGAACCTATGGTATTGGGCCAATGATTACAAACCCTTTTTAAAGGACTATTCTAATTCACTGTGAGACAGAAGAAAACATGCTAACTCCAAAGGTCTGCAATAGGTGAAGAGTTTAGAGACAAAGAAAATATACATAAAAGGGGGAGGAGTCATTCTAAGAGTTTAAAACTGAGTCATCGAATTTGCATATAGCCTCTGGGAAGCTGGCCTACTGTTTAACCTCATGAATTTAACAAATCTAAGTAATAACATGCTTCTCCACTAAAATCTAGTCTCAATTAGCAAATCTCATGAAATTGCTTTGATATTTGGTAAAACTTTCCTCTTGAACTTTTACGTAACAAAATACACTGAACTCTCAGTGTAATTACACTAAGTTTAAAGAAAAGTAATTACCTAATTTACAAGAAAAATTACTTAGAAAAATACCACCAGACTTTAAAATAAAATGAATGAATTGCTGGAAGTTATACTGCTGCAATATTAATGTGTAATTATTGTCTGGCATGGGAAAAAGCAAGCTGCTGCCTACAATTACCCACAGAATTACCTCTCTCAAAATAGGTGGGAGCAACAGATGGAGTTCGAGGAGCTGCTGCTATTGTTAAACCACTTTCACAGGACAAAACAGAGCCAACTGTTGCCTAATTGTTTCTTTGCAACACAACTAATTTATTCTTATTTCTTTCCCCTGAACCCAATAAAAAGGAACTCAGATTTGTGCATCCCATTTAAAGAAAGATGTCTGTTGTAACTTTCAAATGGTTGAAAACCAACCAATAAAATAAAAATAATAAAAAATTTTAAAAAACCATCAACAAAAAAATGTGGAGGACCTACTCCACATCTAACAGGTACATTTCAAACTGACTTCAGGATGGCTGGGAAATGAATTAAAAATTATTTTGCTCCATCCAGCAGCATACTTGAGTGTTGCAGCTGGAAGTCTGGAAGCCACCTGATCCAAACCCCTCCTCTCCAGATGGAGAAAATGAAACTCGAAGAGGTGAGGAGAGTTCTCTGGAGTCTCCCAGCCAGTTGGTGGGGGAAAGTCAAGAGTGGTGGCCCAGGCTCCTGGCACTGCGCCAATACTCTCCTCCTATACTCGCCTTCCTTTCTGACATGGGCACGGCCCTAGGAAGAGGGAAGCTGCCACAGACAGATATGACAATTGGAATGGCACAGCTATCCACAGAAGGGTAACTCAGCCAAATTAGAAACTGGCCAGCACCCACATGCCTCTGTTCTGGTAGGTCCTGCCTGCTCCAGAGCCACCCCAGCTGCCTAGTTCTGCCAAATATCAGGCCAACAGTGCTCAGATCAGAATTGCCCTCTTCCGGTGGCCCCAAACCCAGCCATCAGGTCTCCCTGCTAATGCCAGCAGCTGGAGCCAGCCTGCTCACTGACTTCTGACAAGGCCCTTGGTATCTGGCTTCTCTCTGTCCTTCAATGGGGTGGGAGGTGACCTGCGGCTCCAGCCCTGAAATATCTCACCCTGGAGGTTTGGAATCCACTTTCATTCTCCAGCCTCCTCTCAGTTTGACACCCTGACACAGAAATGCTTCTGGAGAGTGACAAGTTGTTTCTAGACAGAGACAACTATAACTGACCAGATATCCCATGTGACATTTACTTCCACCCCTCAGATGTTGACAGCTGCCTGATGTGCTCACGCTTGTTTGTGCCCCCTGGAGCTGCAATGTAGTCCCTGTCAGATGCTCCCTTCACAATCCACAGGGCCTCATCTCCATTCCTGACATCCTCTTAGGGCCCAGCTCTGCTTCTCTGCTGGTCCAGCTGGCCTGATTTATATCAAGTCTGGCTCTGCCTTGCCTGTCCTCCCATTTACTGGTGCCACCCCCTCAAGGCACATCCTTTTCTCTAGAAGATGCAGCTTGCTGAAGGTTCCTGATGTGTAAGAAGAGAGACTCTTAGATTTGGGCAACAAATTTGATTGTATAAAGTTATAAAAACTGAATTATAAAATGCATTTGGGGTGATGGTTCTCCATCGTCTTTCTACTGTGACTCCCAATATGAACAAGGTTAACAGACACAATGCTCTCTCAAAGGCATCTGCAATTTTGCCAAAGTATTACATTAGCTTGTAGCCAGCACCACCACTAGCCATGGATCATGGAGAGATGGGCTATAGACTGGGTGCTAGTCCCAGAACACCAGAGATAACTTTAAGCCTTTGTTCCATACCACAAGGAACCAAGAGTGATCTAATGAGATCTAAACAAGAAGAAGAGTGATCTAATTTTTGAAAGAAGACATACTTTGTAAATGTATTACAACTTAATCACAATGGCAGTAGGAGAACTAGCTGAAGAAAAGACTCTTTGGAAAAGAGTCCCTTTCTAAAGTTAATAACAGGTCCTTAACTTATCTCTTGAATAAAACTGAACTTCATAGTATTGAATAGTTTTAGGAGTATCCTTTGGGCCCCTATTCTCTGACTGAGCCCCTAATACGTACCTTTAGGTTCTGCTTGGTGGACCACTGCCAGGGGCTTGGTGAATGTCTTCTTATTCTGCATCATGGCCCAAATCATGGAGGCATCCAGGGAGGTGCAGGCTTCATCAGGAGGTACGCACTACAGGGAGGAAGAGCAAAGCAGTCAGAGGTCACTCGAAAGTGCCTTTGCCAGCCCAACCTGCACAGTTGTTCTGTAGCCCCTTATCAGACAGCTTACAGCTGTTTACCATGGAAAAACAGGAAATTTGTGTGTTTTTCAAGAACCCTAAATAATCAGGGAGATATTAAGGCAGGCCCACTATATTTTCAGCTGCCCTGGAAGATGCAAACATCACTAGATGGCTTATAAATATTATCATCCCCAACCCTTCTTCCTGAAAAACAACCCAAAGTTTTAGAGTTAGTTTGAAAAATAGGGGAACTGTATGATGAATGCTGGCCCTTCACCCAGTTGGCTTCATAGAGATGGCTTGTGATAACATTTGTGATAAATGTTTGTGATTTGTGATTGTGGGAAACTTCATATATTGCATCATGTGGTTGACAGATTTTATATTTGTTATCTAAAAAGATAATAGTATTATTAAGTTTGTTTGATTTTTTTCAAAATCCTGGTATAGGCACTGCAAAATCAAACTTTCCAGGGTCATCTGCTTTTTGAAAAGAGGGGAGTACAGGGCATTGAATCCAGGACCTTGTAAATGCTTTACCACTGAGCTAAGCCTCCAAGCCCAGGATCATCTGCTTTTAATATTCTAAAATGCAGGTTCTAAGGAGTGGCACCCAGGTGTGTGGACCATGAGATCAGCCACTTGTAGCTATTTTAAGGACTCAAATGGGAAGATAGTGGTAACAGCTCATCTTAAACCTCTGCTGCATCACAGCTACTGTCTCACCTATTCTTCTAACCAGAGGGAAGCCAAGTACTATTATCCCAGCTTACAGGTGAGGACATAAAGGATCTGAGGGGCTGAGGGACTTGCTTAAAGTCCCCTGAGTGCAGCAGGCCTTTCTTCTCTCTTCCCATGCCCTTTCCACTATTCCCTACCTTGAAGGTAAACGGTGATTTGAAATTCAGGATCATATCCCATCATGTGATCAGAACTTGGGACTCAGAACTCTCCTTGGAGAGTTCTGGAAGGAAACATTAGAATTAATTTTCACAGATTGACACACTGCAAAGCTGTTCCAGAAAGAAGTAACAGCCAAAATCACCAACAAAAATCCCTAAAAACTGCCAGTCCTCCTCTCCTAAATACCCAACTCCTAAAAGTTATCCTTCTGCCTGCAGGAAGTGACTGGGGCCCACAGCTAAGCACCAAGCTCCCCATGACTCTCTATACCATCCACTAAGCCCCAATCTTGACAGCCACTGGAAGGTAAATGTCCACCAGCCTAAGGTATCCATGCTTCCAAAAGCAAAGAAATTGATATAAGTCACCTTATATGTGTCCCTGATGATTATCATCGGATTTTTTGTTTTCACATATAGACATTTCATATATAGACATCATATATAGAATTTTCATAAATTCTTAAAGAAATGAGTTCCCAAGGAAATATAATAGTGCAAGGGATTCAGATCAATGGCAATCTATTTGATAATGATAATTTTCCCTCTTCTAAACCTATTTCCTATGGCCTATATATTAAGTGAGAGAATTCCATATCTGCATTATTAATGATACAGCTTGATTCTTAACCTTGGAGATATCAATTGATATGTGAGTACAAAGGATGAGAAGCTAATTTACACTGTGTGGTATCTATGGAATAAATACACATTGGAAATTATACATCATCACAATAGGATGCAGAAACGAAACTACAACAGAAGACACCTTTCACACACAAGGCTGACCTAACGAGGCATCATCATAAACCTAGTAGAGCGCTTCATGAGCTATTCCAGTGAGGCCAAAGGGCTCTGATTTCTGTTGTGGCAACAGAATGCAGTGGTTCAATACAGGGAGCGATATGAGGCAAACATGATGAACTGATGTAAAACTGAGAAAGAGTAAAATAGTTGTTAGTTTCCCTTAGAAATCTTCCTGAAACCAGTCAACCTTCTAACTCACACAGAGAAGGTCAAAAAAGCAATTGCAATCCAAGTCTCAACGGGACTTGGAAAAATTAATCCTCATGCTGAACTTGTCCTTTCGGCTCCCTGTACTTCTGGCACTGCACACTGCACACTATCTGACCAGCAGAGATAAAGCCAGATCTCTCCCTCAGTGGAAAACAGTCCTGATTTATCACTCGTAAGGTAATACTAAGTAGCACACATGGAAGGAAAGAAAGAAAAAAATCATACTGTCAGGATTTATTCTCTAAGACTCCATAAAACTCACAGCTCCCTGCTCACTCTGACTTTATTACTTCAATTGGGCAATTCCAAAACCAAAAACCTCAACCTGCGATAACTGGGGATTAAACTTGCCCAGTAGGTCACTGCATCACCTAAAAATGTCAAAGTAGCGGTCTAGATGGATGAAAGCCCACTAACCTTAGGCAACTTCTGGGGGTCCTTCTCTTTCTTGGTACATAACGTCAGTTCACACTGTAGGAAGAGCAGTGAGGTATTGAACATGGGCTTAAAGACAAAACTGAATCGCTTCTTATCCATCTCGGCTTGTGGGATAGGAAAGTGCACTCTCTTGGGGCTGTAGAATTTCACAGACTCATCTTTAGGACATATGTTCTCAATGATGGTATAATCAGACATCCTGTCAGGGTTCGAATATGGAGAGATAAAGCATGTTTGGATGGCAAATCCCAGTTCGTGGTCAGCCTTAGTGACCGATACCTACAAAAGATCAGAAAAATCAATTCAGAAACAAGTTAGCATCTTGCTTTTACTTGAGGGCACAAGGATAGCATGCTGACCTAGCCCTTCAGATGAGACATTACTTTATTTTCATAACATATGCATAGACTTCTTTCTAACTACAAAAGTAACATACGCTCATTGAAGAAAGGTATTTTCCACTTAAATTTGATATGGATGATGACAGTGAATTATTTAGCTCAAATGCCAGCCTGGAAGTTTCAAATGCAAGATGAATAAGTCTCTTCAACCCCCCGTAAGTCCTCTGAGAGATAAAAATAAAAGCACACCATGCGTTGAAGTGAATTGTCCAAAATAAGTAAAACACCTACAGCAAAGCCATAATAATAGTGTTTTGCTTACAGAACAAGCTCTTTTTAAAAACTTGCTCAAAAAGTAGAACACAGAGGCAGAATCCCTAACTTTGTAGGGAAAACTGAGTTTCTAAACCATAAATCAGGGGGCTGGGGATATAGCTCAGTTGGTAGAGTGCTTGCCTCACATGCACAAGGCCCTGGGTTCAATCCCCAGCATATCACCAAAAAGGAAAAAAACAAAAACTAAACCACAAGTCAGATCAAACCTAAAACATTATAACAGATTCATCTGAGCTCCTGCTTAGTCTGTGAGCAGGCAGAGCTGAGCTCTGATGCTGGATGTCAGGGACAGTGCAATCTGGTGGCCATCATGGACCTGGCAAAGTGTCCCAGCTGCTCACAGGACCAAACCAGCCTTGCCAAGTACTCTCCCTTCACTCTTTAAGCCCAGGGGTATTTTAAGGGAAATCTAATCTGGAAACATTTCCAATTCATTTACACTTCCTTCTTACAAAACATTTGTATGGGCCATATCCAAATCTTGTTAAGGTTCTTTTCTTTAGAAACAGGAAATAGTGTTTAGCCAAGTGTAAACAGAATTCAAACATCAACTATCCTGAACTCAGCTAAAATCCCTAGAACAGACTGAATTCTCCATTTGGTGACACATGGATCATGGCGTGGACTGCCCTCCCCCTTCCATGCCTCATTCCTTAACTAAATTTAGGATCAAAATAAACTTAAACACTTTTAAATAAAGTTAGTCCTCACCCCCAGGCCAGTAGCCCCAGAATCCTTTCAAAAGACATGGAGATATAAACAAACTTTCCATTCTGAGATACCCAGGGGAAACCCCTGACATTGCATGGAGCTCTGAATCCACAGCACTATTGTGAAAGATGCCTGCATGGTTAACCATGAGGCACTCAACAAATAGATGATGAGGAGCAGGAGGATGCTAATGAATATGATTATGATACCGCAGCTTATGGTGACACTTGGTGATATTTCAACTTCCTTATCTTTGCAACAAGATATTCTATAGAACAAGATATTCTACTTTGGAAAGATGGTAAATTTTATATATTCTACTAGTAACGTGTCCTTTAACATGAACTCAGAACTCACAATGCAAAAATGTGTAGCAAAGGAACATCACATCTTTTCTTTCTCTCAAAGAAAGTATGTAATGGCAGAATATCTAGGGGATCCCATTATTATTTTTTTTTCCTTGGAAGGGAAAAAACATTATCAGTAAGTCTTTTACTCTAAGATAGACCAGAAATGAGAATACAGGCTGTGAAATGAGACATGTCCAAGAAAATCACATGCTCTTCTGTTCTCAAATATACCAAGATTTAAAGTTTCCTTACCTACAAGGACACATACAAGATATAGTTATTGTGAGAATTAGTAAAGTTATATGCAAACAACACAGCTCCCAGAGAGTTAATAAATACCATCCATCTTTAGCAGTATAATTCTAGATTTAAATTTTGGGTGTTATAAACAGTTGTTGTTGTTTTAATTCTCCAAGACAAAAGAACCAAACGAAAAACTGCCATTATATTACCAACAATTATCCAGATACGACCAAGGAAGAGGTGGCAAAACTGATAATGTCTTAGGTTAAAGTTAGGACCTGTGGTTAGAGAAAACAGAGGATTCTAGGAGGGGATAAGAAGGATGGCTAGGAGAAAAAAATGGGAAATTGTTCTTTAGGTCAAATCAATGATTTATTAAGTCTTTCTTAACCTAAGTAAAAAATTTTCCTACCAGCAGTGGAGTCCAAATTGGAAACAAAGACAAGACATGCCTGGTTGCTATCCTAATTTACCTAAACATTTACAGATTCTCTCTCCTATTTTAGGTATTTTAAATCAACTAAGAAAAAATAGTTTATAAAATTTCCCCATCCCCAAAATTTTCAATGTGTTTTATATTTAAAATGGTAGCAAAAAGATATAGTTCACTTTTTACCAAATTTAAGTTTGAAATGTATAGATGATATTTGAAAAGAATAGAAAAACAAGACTGAGGAAAAAAAAAAACTTTACCAATAATATATTTCAAGTAAGCCAGCATTGCAGAGGAAAAATCCCCAAATATCCAGGGCAAGATACACAAAGAAGATTAGCCACTGATCAGCATAAACCAACAATGCCATAAATTAGCAAAGCCAGGCACACATTTGGAAAAGAACAAACTGCAGTTGAGCAGCACCCCTAAAATCCACAGCACAACAGGGAGTCATTGACCAACTGCATATGTGGATTGTGCAGCCAGAGGATGACAGCAATCTTGGATTAGGGAAAATCTATGATTAGGAACAGCATGTAGAAAGCAGTGAATTTTCCCCAGTCGTGAAAGAAGTGTACCCTAGAAAGAGAAGCACTCTCCAAACAGGGAGTTAAAGAGGAGGAGCAGAATCCATATGATCAAGGAAAACAACATCCAGAGCCAGAGGGCTCCGTCCCAGAGCCAGTGCAGATGTGAGAGTTGTTGGTCTTTCCAAAACAGAAATATGTGCACTGAAGTCACTTTTAACATATGGAAGTATCCTATTTCGACCCCTTAAGCTTCTCACTCCTTCCTTCTCACTCACAGTGAAGTAGAACACCAGCTTGCAGCTTAGCACCAAAGCCAGTTTGTCAGATGCCAACTTCCCTGTAAGACCAGGTTGTGCCCAGGGTACAGGAATAGAGGACAGTCTGGTGCCATGCGATTTGTCTTTAGAATCCAATCTGTGAACCCGGATGTTTGCATTGATGAGACTTCATATTTTCTTCTCTTTCAAATGGCACTTTGAGGATAAATGACAGCAGTGTCTAGGGGACATGCAGTCACATGGCCTGACAGAGAACTCTGAATCTGAATTCTACTGGGTACTAGTTGTGTGAACTTGGACAAGTTTGTTCCTCAACTTTTTCATCCATGAGATGCAACCATTATTAGTCCCTTCTCACAAAATTGCTCGGAAGAGTTAATTACTATAACAACAGTATTTGGCACATCATAAATCAGCAATAAATGTTAGCTGTTACTTTTTCATTATTACTATCTAATATTCTGTAGTCCAGATTTGTGCTATGCATGATCATCACTGTTTTATAAACATTTTTAATAAATTTAAACAAATACTTAGATAATGACTTAGAAAAAATTATCTTCTTTCTGTATTTTTTATTTTTGTTGTTGGTGGTGCAGGTACTGAACCTAAGACTTCACACATGCTAAGCAAGTGGTTCTAACACTGGGCCACATCCCCACCTCCAAAAAAACAATTTTCATGAGATATGATAGCACTGAGCATTTTGCTTAAAAGTGAATGTAAGGGGCTGAAGTTGTGGTTCAGTGATAGAGCACTTACCTGTCATTCGTGAGGCCCTGGGTTTGATACCCTGCACTAAAATGAAAGATGAGTGTAATTTAAAAGATAATATGTGAGGTTGTTTGAAATATTACATGGTTAACTCTGACGTGGCAACTACTAAACTACGGCTCCAAATATACTAAGATCAAAGCAAACATAAGGTTTTATTAGTAGAATTCATGCCCTGCCCATTTTTTAAAAATATTCACCTATTAGATTTTCTCTTCTTCCATGCATATATGATTATGCCAATATGAACCCCACTATTGTGTATAACTAGAATGCACTGAAAGAAGCATTATAAAGAAAAAAAAAAAGCCAGGCATGGTGGGTCATGCCTGTAATCCCAGTGACTTATGAGGTAGAGACAGAAGAACTACAAGTTCAAAGCCAGTCCCAGCGATCTAACAAGGCCCTAAAGCAACTTGGCAAGACCCTACTCAAAATTTAAAAAAATAGAAAGGCTTAGGGATGTGGCTCAGGGCTCTAGTGCCCCTGGGCTTAACCCCTGGTACATTAAAAAAATAATAATAATAAATATTAAAAAGTCGCTCTCTCTCCTTTCGCATAATATATGAGATTTTGAGATTTCTCACTTTGTTCAGAAAGTACCCTGGAAGTGTTTTCTCAGCCAAGCCTTTACCCAGAGCTACAGGCTGTGAGGAGGCACAGGAAGAGGCCCATATAGGGTGCTAATATCCCATGAACAGCAATTCAGCACTAAGCTGAAAGCTTGAGGATAATATTTCGGTCTCACCTCAACAAAAATGTGCCCATTCTCTGCCACAGAGAAGACACCCTGGGAAGGCACCAGAAACAGGTCAGTGTTGTATAGCTCCATGTTGAAAGTGATGTTTCCATTGGGCTGGTCCTGAAAACTACTGGGATTCCCCAGCTGCCGCAGGCTGCAATTAAACTGGAAAAAAAAAAAAAAACAGAGATAAGGATAAATCAAAATCACATGAAGGATGAAGCCCCTCCTAGTTATATGAGCTTTGTGACATTCAATCTTATTGTCTAACAGTCCCCAAAGCAAGTCAACCAAATGGACAACATTCTCCACAAACTATATACTAAAACCAACACATACTGAGATTTCAGGTCGGCTCAACAGAGAAGCATCTCCTTCATCCATATCACCAGGAAATCCATTATCACCTGATTCCAAATCTTCATAGCCATCTGGCCAACCACTACTATCCCCAGGGGATGGAACCTGTATCACAACCTAAAAGGCAAAGAAAGCACAGCCATTGTTAAAAAAAAAAAAAACACCAAACCAGTGCATCAGGTTCTGTGAACACCATGTGGCAATTCAGATGCAAACTGAAAACTCGACTTTAATATAAAAAAAAAATCTCCAAACTTTTAAGGATTTCACCTGTGATAAATAATAAGGAGAAGCCCAATGCAGGTCCAAGTTAAGATCTGAACTAAGACTTGTTTTCCCTTGTGAAAAATACAGATTCATTTTACAACTACATTGAATAAATAACAATTATTTCAAATAGTGGGAAGACCCTAGACACTGAATCGGAGTTAAAAGGGCTGTCAACAGGCCTGTCTTATTGTAAGGAAAGCTTCTCCTTACAGGTCTTTATATTTGATCTCTAAGAAATGCTAAAAGCTGAATATTGTCAGGAGCTTTAGTTATTATTACCCTTCAAACTTTGTGGAAAGCCTAGATTGAGATAGAAACAAAGAACCTGATGTTTACACTGGAGACAGTCTCCTCCTCTTTTCTTTATACTACTCTTTTGCTCATTTCTCCCCTAGTATCTTTCTGTATGGTATCTGGGTACAGAAAAGAATATGTTCTAGTCCAAGACAATCTATCTTACACATTGGTTGAAATTATTGTTCCTAGGTTAGTTCTTAATAAGATTTAAAAAAATTTACCCAAGGACCGTGGCTCCACACACACACACACACAAAATTCTGAAATTGATACAAAACAAAAACATATAGTAACATTACTATAAATAGTTATAACTGGAACAAACAGTTAAAATATACACTGAAGGGAAGAGAACGAGGGAAAATTGACTCTCTTTTTGCCAGGTTCTCAAAAGAAAGTATTGAGGCAATTGAAATAAATGTCCAGGATGTTGCTTACCCAGGACATCATCACAAAGAAAATAAAAATAATGATATGCCTTTCTTTCTTGAAGGAAAAGACACCTTTTTGCCTTAACAGGCAGATCATCACACACTTTTATTGATGTTAATTTGGAAACCAGTTTTAAAATGCCCAAGTCAAGTCTAGCAGTAATGTATGCCAGCCAGTATATAAGGAGAAAGTGGATAATTCCAAGAAAACTAGTGTCATAATTAGTAGGAAAGTCAAAGGTTAATAAATTAGTTATTTGGGTAACAAAGGGAGATTAGCTAGGTCAGCCTGTTACGAAGATTAATGGATGAAAGAATTCAGTTCTGACTCTGCCATTAACTAGTCCCTTGAACCTAAACAAGTTTTTTAACTCCCAGGAGTTTAATTTCCTCACCTGTGAAATAAGGAAATTGAATGAGATCATCTGAGGATTCTTTCCAGTTGCAAGATCCTGAGGTTCTCTAAGGAACAATAAACTTGGGCCCACAGGAGAGCCACTCCCCATATGAACCACAACGACCACAGCATGTGATCTCTAGCCTCCTCCCAGTTGGGTCAAATTTATCTGTTGACAAGCAGTGGCAAGAACCAGCAGCCACAGTCACCCCATCCCATGTCAACACTGGAGTAGGTGCTTGGAGCCCACAGACACACACTGCATCAGAGGTAGACAAGGGGACTTCTGAGCCTCATTTTTAACATGAAAAGTACAATCCAAACTCTAAAATCAGCACTTTGAAGTTTTTTGGGGATTTCATCTTCAAATTCTTTTACTATTCACTGCCTAGTCTTCATCTCCTAGAGAACAGGTTTAATCTGAAAAGATTTAGATAGTCACAGGAAAGATTTTTTTTCTGGGAAGTGAAATTTAGCTATTGCAATGGATTATCAATGAGGGCTATCAGTGGAATCCTTCTCCAGGTACTTTCAAAGGAAATTTTCTTCAATTTAGGGTTTTTTTTTTTAGAGGTGGAGAGAGAAAGATTTAATAATTACTTAAAGGTCCTTTTCAGATTTTAAATTCTCTCTCTGATCGTTATTTATGAGACAGAGTGAAGACCTCTCACTCTGGACAAGACTCAAACGAGACCAGAGAGACCATACACCTGGTTAGAGCTGTTTACACATAGCCCAAAGCCTTGGGTTTTGTCCCAGGCCATTTGGACCTGCAGCTTGGCCATAGAGAGAAGTCACAATCACTTGCCAAAGAACCCTCCATCAGGAGATGGAAGGAAGGAGTGGATGAGATCATCACGATACCAGATAAGGAAACAGGGTCTTCCAACTCCCAAAGACTCACCAACAAAGCAAATGAAACAGAGATCAGGGTCAAAGTGCATCCCATTTTGTTGAGAACTAATATATGGCTTTACTCAGATCCCCCCTCATTTCCATAGAAACATTAAGATGAATTTTAAAGTAATGCCCAAAAGTGCTTTCACAAAGGACAAAGCTTTGTTCTGGAGAACACTCACAGAGTTAAAGTAAACCACACCATCAGGGGCTGATCGCCGGTGCCAAGTACCACAGCCATTCAGCGGAGACTCCAAAATGAAGTGGGTATCATTCATCTTGGCCTTGCAGGAAGAATCCCGAAGGGTGAGCTCCATTCCTGAGTAGCCATTGGCCTGAAACAACAACCAACAAAGGCATAATGGGGGGCTCACAGGTAGTGCTGCCACACACAGTTCACACACGCTGCCAGGTCTTCACCTCTCCCCACTTACCTCTTCCCAGCTGACCACCTGTCAACAGCCCAAGGACTGTGATTGCTGGCCTTGGAAATTCAATAGCAAAATATTGACACATAAGGATTTGGAACTCCACTGCTCCTACCCCGCCCCTCACTGAGAACAACAGAAACCAGGTAAGAATCGAAGACAAGAGAAAGTGGGTCCATCCAACAGAGAAAACAGCATCAAGTGTCCAGAATTCAAAAGCAAGAAAGCTAAAAGGAAATAATAAACACAGACTAGGGTAAAATGGGGAAGGAGGTTGGCCTCTCCTTTAAGAGACTGTACTAACCTGGAAAGAATCTTTTTCTACAGCCACGGTCATCTTTTCATTGTCACATCTGACTGACAGGGCAACACCCATGCTCCCCTGCACCTCTTCTGGCTCTCTGGGACCAGGAAACAGTTGTATGCTGGGGATGACAGAGTCCCTTGGATGGGGGATTCTATCTTCTCCCCCTTCCTTCCGGCGTCTCCTGGAGATATCAGGGAAAGGAAAGGGGAGACCTCCATTTCGGCCTCCCCCACCCCGGAAGGGTGGTTTATCTGGGGCAGGCAAGGAGCCAGGGTCCAGGAGAATCCGTAGCTCAGGAGGAATGGTATGGACTTCCTCATCTCTCATCTCCTCTGTGGTGACAGAAGAAGGCAAAACATCATTGGTGTGTGATGCTAGGCCACAACCATCATCATTAGAAGCAGAACTGGAGGAATTAGCACAGAATTGGCAGGTGTAAATGCACATTTAACAAGCAATGTATAAAAGTGATTAGGAGTCTATAAGCCTGAATTCTAGTCTTGGTATCTAATTAGCTAAGTGGTTTTGTGCAAATGGCTTGCTTCTCTGCGTCTCAGTTCTCAATTTTTAAAATTAAGGGGTTGGGTCATATTCATGATCCTCAATGTTGGCTGCATATTAAAATCTCAGAGATTTCAAAAAAAAAAAAATCCTCACTGCCCAGGTTGTACCCCAAGCCAATTAAAACTCAAGACTCTGGGGTAGGAAATATTTTTTTTTCTACTTTTTAAATAATTGGTACACTATAATTGTACTTAATGATGGAATTTATTGTTACATATTCATACATGCACATAATATAACAATATAATTTGGCTAATATCACTTCCCAGCACTTTCCATATCCCACCCCTTAGTCCCTTTCCTCTACTGACTCCCCTTTAATTTTCATGAGATTCCAGCCTCCACCTTTCTTTTCCTTTTTCCTCTCCAGCTTCTACATATGAGAGAAAACATACAAGCTTTGACCTTCTGACTTTGACTTATAATTGTTAAACATAATGGTCTCTAGTTCCATCCATTTTCCTGCCAATGACATAATTTCATTTCTCTATGTGGCTGAATAAAATTCCATTGTGTATATATCCATTCATCTGTTGATGGACACCTAGACTGGTTCCATAGTTTGGCTATTGTGAATTGTGATGCTATAAACATGGGTATGCATGAATCACTATAGTATGATGACTTTAATTCTTTAGGATAGATAAATACCAAGGAGTGGTATATAGCTGGGTCATATGGTAGTTCCATGTCTAGTCTTTTGAGGAACCTCCATATGATTTCCTTAGTGGTTATACTAATTAACAATCCTACCGATAATGTAAAACTGTTCCTTTTTCTCTATATCCTTTCCAGGGCACAATTATCAATATGTTTTAAGCTCCCTAAGATTGAGAACCATTATGGTAGATGACTTCTAAGTTCCTACAAGTTAGAAAAGTCTGACTAGAGTAAGTTATATAAGGCAATATATTCTTCACAAATGCCATTAAAATACTTTCCCTGGATCTAGAAATCTTTTGAATAGTTCCTCAAAAGATTTCTTGACATGATATTAATATTTATTTGTTTATTTATGACGGTGCTAGGATCTCAAGCACATTAGGTAAGTGTGCTACCACTGAGCTCACCTCCACCCCCAATACTGGCATTTAAAAATTATTTTACTGCCTCCTTTTTGACTGCTATACTCTAGAAGCTATTTGGGCACCCTGACTTTAAAATCATAATTCCCAAAGGGGAAAGAAAGAGCTGCTTAGATACAGTTATTTCTTTGAAGGAAGAGGTATTTCCATGCAAGTAATGCTCAGCATTCTGTCATATTTTCAATAATTTAAAAGAAAAACAAAAAGTTTCCCCAGTCTTTCTACAGTTACAATCTAAGGCCAATCCAATGGGTGCTTAAGGTCAAACCCATGTCAGTGGAAGTTGAATGTGATCATGACTGGTTGGCATCAACTCTGCTTTAATACAATCCTTTTGAAAAGCATGCTACAGCTAGGTCCAATGGCAGTCATAGCTTTTGAGGGTTTTTGACTTGTATGTTAATATAATATCTCCATAACAACTGTAAGGTCCATGCTATAATCTCCCCTCATTACTGAAGAGGAATCTGAGACTCAGAGGTGAAGCAACTTCTCCCCGCAACACAGCAGATCTGGGACTTGATCCCAGCAGATCTGGGACTTGATCCCACATTTGTAACCTCTGTTCTAGTGGCACTGCACTCAGTAGTGGTACTACACAATGAGAAAGAGGTCTGGGGATCACAAGAGTTGGGGATTGAGTCATTCTAACTATAAGCCTCTGCAAACTCAAGAACTTGTCGAGCCTCTGCTTTCTACTCCATCATATTGAGATGGCAACTCTGGTACTCTCCCTGCATAAGAAAGCCCAAGCAGGAGTCCTCATGACCTTTCTTTTACAAGATACAGCCAAGACTACAGGCCCCAGACTTGTCTGCAGCCCTAACCCCTTAGAATTCTCAGCCTCAGGTTTCCCCAAGAGAAGAACACAGGCTCTAATTTATTCCTAACAAAAGTCACCAACATGCAGTGAACTCTAGGTTAAGAAAATCTGTGTTATAGTTTCACCAAGTAATTTTTTTTTTTTTGCAATTCTAGGTAATTTTAAGTCTTATAGAAGAAAATAGTCAAAGAAATTGTTTAAATGTGCAAAAGAAAAACAACACCATTCAAGCAGAAGTGAGAGTTCCTCACTGGAAAGCTTCATTTGGATGACATTTTTTAAAACAACAACAACAACAAAAATCATTCTTACCATTGTTTTCAAGCCTAAGATGAAATCTATTAGCCACAGGAGCCAGTGTGTATGATGTTACTGGACTATAGCCATTGTCCAATGCCCACTTCAACAAGTTCTCTTGGGTGGAAGGAATGTCATCTCTTATTGATTTGGTCATTGTCATAGATCTTTCACCTTCTTTACCAAAGCCAATACTATTGGGAGCCTAAAGATAATAGCAAATTTTCATTCATGAGTCTAAAATGAAACAGTGTTTTAAATAATAATTAAATACCTGAAATAAATAGATTCTGGGTGGTATTTGAGGGATTATTTATTCTTTTGATCTCTATTTTCCTTGGGCTAAGAACATTGATATAACCTTTAATAGCAGATAAAGAGAGACATGTATTCATACTATGTGATCACATTATTTTAGATGGCTTATATCAATAAAAATAACCCAACAGCTAAGTAGCTACATACTAAATATACCTAATCTGTTACCATAAAACTAATTTAATGTTTATATTATCATCATCATCATTATAATTAATGGGGATGAAACCCATGAACTTGAGCATGCTTGGCATGAACGACATCTCCAACCCAATGATCACATTAGGCTGGGTCGGGGAGGTGCTGGATATTGAACCCAGGCTCACTTTACCACTGAACTACATCATCACCCATTTTTATTTTTTTATTTTGAGACAGGGACTCACTAAGTTACTGAGGCTGACCTCAAACTTGCAATCCTTCTGACTCAGTCTCCAGAGACACTGGAATTACAGATATATGCCACCATGCCTAGCTCCAATGTTTACATTATTAAAAAACAATCTCAAAAGTATATGCCAAACTTTCCTTTTTTATTTTTATTTAAAAGTATGTATAAAGTATACGTGCACATTATGTTGCCCACAAATGTCTGTGCTTCTAACTTCTTGTATCCCCAATTTTAAACGAAACATGACACAATCTACCAATTCAGTGTGGAGATGATCCCAACTTTATAAACAATTAAATGCCACATGGCAAAACAACCAATGTTCATATTTCATCTATTGTTTATGATTAATTTAGCAATTCTGTAATTGTATGCATTTGCCAATTCTCTTAACTATGTTTACATTTTATATCCTAAAATACTAAATAAGGTCATCACTCCTCTAAAAACACAATATTTTATACAGTAAGACAAGGAGGTCATAAAATTCGCTTTCACTGGGCAATCAGTAAAAAAACTAAAATAACAGATATAAATGTACTCTGAGTAACCAGGTCATAGAAGGTAAATGTCAATGTCACCTGCTGACTCTTACAGCAGTGACCTTGACAGAGGAAAGGAAGCTGAGTGCTTGGAGAGGGACCCCAGTGGGAAGGCACATTTTTAACAACTGCTCCAACCAGGCTGCAAAGTCCTTCCAGCCTGTAGATTATACCATTTTCATGCTGAATAAAAATCACTTTAATTTCCATGCCCAATGATTTTCTCCTGCATATATGCAGCATTTTTCCTAAATTCCTCATTTGCTTCCCATTCTGTTTGCCCTGAACATGACTAAATATTAATCCTTTCCCACTGTAAAACCATAAAAGATTCACAGGCTCTAAGTTCTCTTGGCCTCTTTGGTTGTGGGAGTTTGGCTGAAGACACATAGATTTCAATTAAAGCTTAAAGGATCTCACCCGGTATATTTCTCTATTAACCAAAGTGCTTATCCAAGGGAAATCGGCCAAACTGACCAGTCACAACCACTGCTCACAGAGGAACCAGGTGGAGTTTTAACCAAGTTCTGCAGCCCCCATTCCTAAACTCAGTTTCATAGATTTAGAATGATTTAGCTCTTGGCCTAATTAAGAGAAAACTCCTTATGGGAAAACAAGGTTAAAAAGAAAGAGGGAAAGGAGAAGTTGGAGGAAGAGAAAGAGGAAAGAAAAGGAAAAAGGAAGAAATAAAGAAAGAAAAAAATTAAAATGAAGTAAAGAAGGATCCGATTTGTTCTTAGAACTTTTTACTCCTTTAGTCAACAGTGGTTTCTTAGGCTCAGCTCCTTCCAGCCTTTCAAAGTAGCAGGTTGTTTTGATTGGCGGGAATCACAACCTTGGCCTAAACAATACTGGTTGGCCTCATCTGCCCTAGTCTTTCATGTCACTGGACAGCTGAGGAAATATTGTATTTCCCGAATACTCTCATCATAGCTGCCACCTGTCCTTTTGAACCAATACGGAGTAATCTGTTTACACCTTTCAACATTAAATCTGGAAGCTGTCAGTATACCTCATATCAATTATGGCTCAGAATTTAAAAGGGTCTATCAACACATTTGTGAGGCAGCAAGGCTTGGGACAATGACAGGAAAGATGATTCTCAGCACTGGGCAAATTCCTCACCCTGTATTTCTGGGAATCCCTAGGCTTTTTCCAACCTTAGTGGAGCTACTCTCCAATAGGAGTGTTTAAGGGGGTCTCCAAATACCACCACCATCTTTCCCAGCCACATCTTCACGAAAGATGATGAGCTAGGAAGATTCTAAAGTTCCTGCCCCACCCCTGTCACATTAGCGTCAGAACCGAAGGTGTAGGGAGGAAGTGGGCCAGAGGGTGCAGTGCATATTCTCACTGAGGTTTAAAAAATATCTTTTCTAAGAATAAGTTGGTCATCACCAACCCGGAAGTCCTGAGACCACGTGAAACAGTATAAGAGAAAAATTCTAATAAGATTCCTTCATCCATTCTTACATCCTGGAGGTTCCTCCTGCTCTAGAAGTGATTATGTATTGTCTATAGGGGACCATTGTCCAGAAGGGACTTGAGGAAAGAGCCAGATCTGGACCTGGCAAGTGGACACTTTCAGGGTTTCCATTCTCTCTCAGCAAAACCCTTTGCATCTCTTTTGACCATTTTGCCATTTGGAGAGTGCATTTGGCCCATACCCCGACCTCCAACAAACAGGCATAAGCCACACCCATGGGGCTCTTCAAGTTTACCCCACAATTACAATTCTTTTGGTGAACATTTTTCTTTGTTTTCCCTTGTTTAGAGAAGTACCCTAATTGTTCCTATAGACACGCTCTTAAAGAAAATTTTTACGGAAGGAAGATGAACACCCCCCACACACACACCCTTTATGCCAGACACTGTGCTAGGAGCCTTAAATGTATTCTCTAATTTTCCTCCAAGATATAAGGGGAGAGAAGCTGCTATTTCCTTGTTAGAAAAGGAGAACCTGAGACTTGCAGATTAAGTAGCACATGTAGCTGAGAGTTCACGATGTGCATGCTGCATGCCCAATGCTTTAGAGGAAATATCCTGTAGGTAGGTCCTTCACAAATACTTGCTGTTTGGATGAGTGAGTGAGTGAGTGAGTGAGTGAGTGAGTGAGTGAAAAAACAAATGAATAAACTCAGCTAAACCGCACCTTAACTGTCAAGGTGAGTGCTATCTACCCAGTTTACAGGTGAACAGACTCGATGCTCATTTAGGCTGCCCAACATCTACTAGGAGTAATGACAATTAGAGATGGGATTTCAATCCAGTCCTTTCCAGCCCTGAGCCAGGAATCTTTCCACTCTACCATGCCGTCTCAACAGGAAATAATAGAAACAGGGTCTCTATGAGCATGCCTCCCTTTCTAAGCAGGAATTTAAACCTTTGTATTAGCAGGTACCTTTCACCTACAGGAGTCAGAATTCACATCTGAAGTTAGGGGAGTTAGGAAATCACAAAGCATGAAACTGACTGGGAGAATAGAAAAGAACATCATGAAACATTACCTAATTGTTTAGTAATGTTGTCATGCATTGTCCAAAATTGGCCTGCAATAGGAGTACAGCCAAGGAGAGGAATATAAACAGATCTTGCTTGGGATGAGCGATCTCATTTCTAGACTTTCTGATTCATATGAGAGATGGGGACATTCAAAGTGAACTCCAGAACTGCCAGGGACCAGGCACACAAACTCAGGGAGAAAAAGAGCCATTGAAGGGTCAGGCCTGAAAGAATATTTACACAAGAACTCCAGCAGGGAATTAAAATGTACCGTATGTTTTTTGCCTTTCAAAGCATGATTCCCTTTCCTGTTTTTGTTATTCTGAAATTAAAAACATTTGGCTCATGTGCCAGGCAGCAAAAGTAACAGACACCCCAGGTCACCAACACCCCTCATGCCATGCCAGAGAAGGGCAATCAAAATATCTGCAACTTCAGAGAATCACAGCCGGGCTTTGCACTGGACACCAAATTAATTTATCACTGTTACACACGATGGGTCATTACTCTGAAACTTTAAGAAAAAAGTTTTAAAACCCACAGGAACCAAGAACAATTACTTAAAAATTATGATGTGTGTGCTCTTGGCTTTGCACGCTGCCTCCAGTAAGTGCGGTTACATGGCGTTGCCTAGGGAACAGCTGGCTTTGCCCACAGCTGAAGACACAGAAGGTGCCACAAGTGACTGATGCCAAAACCAAAGACAGTCCTCTCCCAAAATATGGAAAACAAAACCCACTCCAACGGATACAACACAGGTACAGAAAGAGAAATGGGTCTACTTTTTAAAAAAGACAATGCATAAAGATTGGAGCCTACAAAAGAGGTGCTAAAAAAGTCAAAAATGGGGAGAAGGATTTTTCTTTAATTTTCAGTATGAATCAGTCCCGTATTCTGCCAAATAGTTATTCCCCTAATGATATCTGAGATAAGATTTATTTCACCAGACTTCAACATTCAACTTTTTAGGAAACTAGCTGCTATTTCACCTTATGCCAACCAGCTAAGCCTCTTAGGTTTATGTATGACCTTCATAAAATAAAATGCATAAGAAATAGGCATACTTGCAGGTCCCTAAGAGCTAGAAGCAAGCAAAAAGTTATGCCAAAACCACACAATTAACCCAAAAACATCTATAATGTGACTTGGGGTCGGCCTAATTTCCCATATCTTACCTAAGTACTTAATCCCAAAGTAAAAGCTGCTATTCGGGATCATAATACTGACACACTATGAGTGAGAAGCGTTCTAGTACATTTCAGGAATTTCACAAATGAGGCAAGTGAAGTTCAGAAAAGCTAAGGGGCTTGTCCAAGGTCAGTTTATAAATGGAACACCCAGGACTCAAACCCAGATCTGTCTTGCCCTGAGAGGCCCATTTTAATCACCACCACTGATCACCCTTATCAGAAGAAGCCAAGAAGCAGCCTATTTTGTAAAGTAAAAAATAGCTGAGAGAACTTAGAGAGTCCAACGAGTCAGAACCTTTACAAAAATAACATGCATAGGCACATTTTAAATTACTGCCATTCATCAAGACAAATGTGCAACCAACTTACAATCACTTTCAGGTTTCCCTTAACATCAAAAGATTTGATCACCCAGTTGACAGACTTTTTGCACTTCAAGATCAAGATGAGATTTTTGACCACCTCAGGATCCTCTCGAGAAGGTCTTATGTCAATTATTATATCCACCTGGAAAGCACTGTGAATGGAAAACAAAGGCAAAGTTAGGACCGAAATGCCAGAAAGTTGCAACTATCTCCTCTCTTCCAAGTCTTCATGTTTCTAGTGTCTGGCCAGTTGATTAAAAAGCTGGAGTTGATCCCAGGCAAATGACATGTGCAAAACAGATTGTTATTGCACACATAACAAAATGGTTTTACATAACAATAGAAACACAAGCCTGCTGAAAATTAGTCACTCAAATTTTCTCTTCTTTGCAGAGCAAAAAGAGGCGGTTACTTAATGCAGCCACTGTTTGAAATGGACTTGAACGAACCAGAGAAGTTTACTTTTGAAGAAGAACTGTTGCTTCTTCAACCTTGAACACCTTCAATGTGTAACTTTCCAACTAGGCTATATGCTCAAAGTCCTTCAAAACCAGAAGTGGGTGGCAGTTCAGTGACAGGGACAGCTGGTGGCAGGGAGGAGGAAGTCATGGTGGTAAAGGAAAAAAAAAGAAAAAAGAAATAGGAAACTTCAAAATAAAATGAGAGGTAAAAGACTGGAGAATTTCTTGCCTTATATAAGTTTTGCTCAAGCTGTTAAGAATTGGTAAGAATCAGATCTGCATTTATTTTCCCAAACTTCTGGACATAGTTATTTAAAAAAAAAAAAAAAAAAAAAACAGATGGTCAACCAAGGGATTGCTAGAACACTGATGAATGCAACCCAAACTTTTAAGAATTCAGTATAAAAGAAAAATATTACTAAACAATAACATCTCTATCATTCTGAATTTAAGTGGAGAGTCCTTGTCTTGGTTTTATATACTTGTAACGCATAAAGGGCTTAAAGGGCATGGTATACTCAAATGTAGCTTTGGGCTTAATATCTAAGCAAATTTGCCAGAGTGCTTCTGTATCCTTTTTAATTTTCCACAAAATTCTTCATGTGGAACAGAATGGGATATTACCAAAATTGATCTGTAATTTATTCACTTTTGAAATCAAAACTTGATTATAATTTTAACTTTGAAATCCCACTACAAGTATCTTTAAATTTTTGAGTCATGAACCCAAAAGAAATACAGGCTAGAGTGGGAGAAGGAACTATTTTTGTTTCCTTTTTCTTTCTTTTAAAAACTTCTCTAATTATTCTCAATAGGGAGGGTCAAATTTCTGGCCCAGGGGTAGGAAGGAGTTGGGGGGAGGTGGGCGAGAACACAGGAGAGAGGCAAGCTATATCTAATAAGATTCTGGGCAGATCACCATGAAAGCTCCTCCCAAAACAGACATGCACAGAGCTTTAAGGAAACAGCTCTCAGTGCAGACACTATGAACAGAACTTTATTAAAATCAGAATTTTACCAAAATGAAGGCATAAAAATAGGAAAAGAAGAACTTAAATTATCACTATTTGCGGATGACATGATTCTATACCTAGAAGACCCAAAAGGGTCTACAAAAAAACTACTAGAACTAATAAATGAATTCAGCAAAGTGTCAGGATATAAAATCAACATGCATAAATCAAAAGCATTTCTGTATATCAGCGACAAAACTTCTGAAACGGAAATGAGGAAAAACACTCCATTCACAATATCCTCAAAAAAAAATAAAATACTTGGGAATCAACCTAACAAAAGAGGTGAAAGATTTATACAATGAAAACTACAGAACCCTAAAAAGAGAAGTAGAAGAAGATTTTATGATGGCAGACTATCTTCAAATGAGATATACAAAGATAACTAACATCATCAAAATGGCGATANAAAAAAAAGAAACAAAAAAAAGATGGTCCATGTAGAAAGCGCAAAAAAAAAAAAAAAAGAATTTTACCAAAATGATAATTATGTTAATAAGACACATTTTTGTAATTTTCTCAACAGAGATAACCTCAGTCAATGGGGATCATGATATAGGAAGAGTGATTGTGTCTTATAATTAATGCTCAGAAATTTAGAACAGGCTTCAGGAACTTATCTGGAATATATGGCACCTGAAGACAGATGCAGAATATAAATTGACACCACTGTGTCCTTACTCCCTCTTTAAAACTGCTGGGACCCACACCTGAAGCACAGATGGATCCCTCCCTCCTGCATTGGGAGGCCTGCACCGCTCTCTACCTCAAGTAAGGAAAGACATTTACTCTCACCTCTCCACAGTTCAGAACACACACACACACACACACACACACACACATTTGCTCACCTGTAAGGGTTAGAGTTGGGGGTGATTAACTCAATGATGTGCACTTCTTTATCCTGGGGCTGGCTGGACATCACACAACCTTCTGCAGCTTTGGGCTGAAGGTACTCAGCAAGGTAATTGAGTGAAAGAAAATTCTTCCCTATGTTGCATGTGGGAGGGAACACTTGGTCTGAAAGTAAAGAATTACAAGGTGATCTGTCAAACCACTGAGCTACCTGTCACCAGAATCAAAGGAAAAAGGTGATGGTGAGACTGAGCCAGTGCATGACACCAGGAACCACAAGACAAAAAGAAGGATCTTAGCCTGTGACCTTCTCAATCACGGCTCTGAAATGTCTGCCACTAAGGTCACCAGTGACCTCCCAATGACCAACACTAGTGGCCTCTTTTTGTCTAAATCCTTTCCTTTCTTTTCCTAGTACCTTTCCTCTGGCCTACGTTTGAGTTCCTTCCACTGGAATGGTCTTCAAACTGTGGTGTGTGTCAGAATCCAGCTTTAGCTCCCATCCCTGGGAATCTGTTCAGAGCATCAACGTGGTGCCCTGGCACCTTTCTATTTTGAAAAGCTCCATAGTCCATCCTGATGTACACAAGGCTGAGACCCTCAGCTCCTTCCTCAATCCCCCTTTTGTCTCCTATTTTCCTAGATGACCTTGGTCACTCCAATGGCTTTCACTTGTACCTGGACTGTCACCCTTTTTTCAAACTGCAGACTTGTACTGCCATTTGTCTACAGAGCATTTCCCACCTAAAAATCTTATATGTATTTCACAGTCAGCATACTCAATATTGAATCTTTTATCTACCCAATGGCCATATATGCTCCTCCTTGGATATTTGTAATTTCAATTAATAGAAGAACCAGTCATCTCATGAATTCTCTGGTCCACACATGTAGCATTAATCACTTCCTCCTGTTTATTCCCCACAGACCTTTCTACCCTGAAGGCTAAAACTAGGAGTTCTGGGGATACAGGGAGGACAGACTTTCACCTTTCTCATAATCTTGACCCAGACAACTCATGTTTATATGGCACCTTACAGTTTCAAAATGCTTTTCCAAACATCATCGTGTTGAGTGCTGCTCACCACCTCCACCCGAGGAGGAGTGTCAAGGGTCTGAAGACACTCCCTCCATGGCACACACCATTTTCACAGCACTGGGCTTGATGGGATTTTCATCTCGTGGTTTAAATGTTTAAACAGAACTTGAAAGAAACTGCTGGCAGTCTGACAGCTGGGACCAGTGTCAAGGAAGTTCTAGGTGTAGCAAGATTTTCAGAAGGGGTAATTAATCAGAGACCTGGCACTTTAATCAAATAGATTTCTGCCTTTTTCATTTTAAGGATGGGGTGCCAGGGTTCATATCCACATGAAAGTCTCACCTGAGAGTAAGGAATCATCCCAGGAAGTTCCGCGTTTGGGTTGACATTACTCCCCTCCCCAACTTGTGCAACCTCCCTTGTGCTGAAGTCTGAAGTGCACACTGTGACATCATAGCTCCAACCACTATGGCATCCCCAGCACCAGCCCCAGAATAGAGGGGACAGAGCAGTTCACAAGGACTGCTTGTAAGCTCATTGCAAAAGAGCACTGACTCTGCACTCTGCATTGTTTTCTAAAAACACCCGCAGAGAGAAAAGACCAAGGCTTCACAACTTGGGCTGCTAGAGCTGCCTTCCTCCACATCTGCTGAGGGTTTTGCCAGATGTGCAGATGAGGTATGCACACACTGCAGCTGCAGCCCTGTGATATCTCCCCCAGATCACAGGATGGAAAATGATATTAGCAGCCTGGCTGAAATTTAATCGAGAATCAGAAGGTATGTGTATGGGCCAGAGAACTCAAGAGACTAGGACCCTCTTGGGATTGTGGCCTGCATTTCCAGTTCACAGGTGCAACTGGCTTATAGCTGCCATGTAATAGGCACATGGCATAGGTTTCCTGAGTTCATAAACAATGATGTGAGATTTGAAACAAATAACAAAAACTTCACCCATGTTGTGAAGCCACTAGGAAAGGTTTAATTGTTCCAAAGTTGCAGTTAATAAGGGCTCCAATCCAGATGCCATTGTCACTAATTTGAATAAGCTGATCACTTTTGATCACATGTCTGGGTTTTTCCCCCTAAATGACTTTCTGCATACCTGGCATCAAAATTCACACCAAGTGCCAAGTAGAAAGAAAATCACAAAGGGGAATCCCAAGTGGGAACCAAGCAAATTTATGGGGGTCAGGGGGATGAAACATCACATGGTTTATTTGTATTTTAAGAAAAGTTTAACAGATGACTTTGAGACTCAGAAGGGCATATTCTGAGAACAGGAATAAGCCTGGGAGGTAAAGTGAATGCTCTATTTTCCTGCTGTGGAAACTGAGGCTCTGGTGGTAAATTTGTGTTGCTTGAGGCCTAGTTATTAAGACCAGTTGGGATAGAAGTGATACTCTTCAAGGCTGGGGTTGTGGCTCAGTGGTAGAGCGCTTGCCTGGCATGTGTGAGGCACTGGGTTCAATTCTCAGCACCACATACAAATAAATAAAATGAAGATCCATTGACAACTAAACAATATTTTTAAAATATATATTTTAAAAAAAGTAGTGACACTCCTCAATTCTTTAACTCTGTGTAGACAGGTGAAAACAGTTCTCAGATGTGAGGAGCACCAAAATCACCTAGAGCTCATGAAAACACCAACTGCTAGTTCAACTCTAGTGTTCCTGATTCAGTTGGCCCTGGGAGGCCTAAGAAATTGGATCTCTAACAAGTTTCCAGGCAATGGGATCACACTTTGAGAACTGCCAGGTTTGAGCAAGAGAAAGCTTAAGGCCTGGGGTCCCTGGAAATGAGGAGGGTACAGGCTAGGTAAGGAGGTTGGCTCAGGAGAGTCCAACCCAGGATGATACATTTCCAATGAGCCACCAACTTAATTAAAAAACCTTGCTCTCCTTAGCTGTTCCTCTACATGGTTAGTGACTTAGACTCCAGCTGATGACTGAAGCCAAGTTCCAGAGGCTTCAAACAGTTACTGAACTGGACACCAGGTCTTCAAGTTAATTTCCCCTATTCAGTTTGTACCTTAATCACTTAAGTGACTTAACCCCTCGCCCACAGTGCAGGTGACTGCCATGCTTAGAAACTCATGTACTGTCAGAGGGATGAGGCCTCACAGCTAAATGTTACAAATTTTCTTAGTCTGACAAATTCCAAGGGGTAATCAACATTCTTTCATGCTACCAGAATTCTGCTTCAGAAATGCAGAGCATTGGCCACGGCTTAGAAATTTTATGAAAAGAGATTTTTCATTTTATCTCAATGGGGTTTGACCTCGATGATTACTTACCTGACTACCATGAGAGCCGAGTGAGAAATTTAAACCTTTTGAACCCAACTCTTCTCTAAAACACTTCCTCTCATCCCAACTATACAAGCCTTCATCCACCAGCTCACTTTGATTTTCAGATTATGCTTGTGTGGCTAAGATTTAAAGCAGGCAACAAGCATTAGACTTAAGTCAGGAAACCTAGGTTGAGATTTGGCTTTGCCACTTGCTAGTGATGTGGATTTGAGAAAGTTCACATAACTTTCCACTAAGGTCTCTGTAAAGTGGTGGGAATAATGTCTCCTCCTGGGATTACTCTGGGGTTAAGCAGGGTATATGGAAAGTCCCTAGTGTGGCCTCTGCATCTAGCACACACTCCAACATCAGTATCTGCCTTTCCTGCACCTGTCTCAAAACACTTTAAACCAGCCCAGATCCAAAAAAAGAGTTGGGAACAAGCATTCAATAACCCTTCTTCTCCTGCCATGCTATTGATGGAGGTATGACAGATGCTGTAGAATCCAACACAAAGCACTGGATGCTAAAGACCTGAAACATAATGTTCACATATCCCCTGATTTTAACAAGGACTCATTCACAAGAGTTATTTCCTAGTAACTTAAGGCATTCCCAATGCAGTCAACTAAAAATAATAATGAAAAGGGTTGTTGTTTTTTTTCAAAATAATAATAGGCTTTCAAAATTGAGTCATCAGATATTTATATCCCTCTGCAATGTGAGGAAATTTAAATGGGCAATTTCTTATCAAGGCCATATACTTCCTTTCTCCAATGCCTTGTCTTTGCAACAGGCATTAGTGTTAAAAATGTATTTAACACTTTTCCTCTGCTATTGTCCAAAATTTAACTGATATCTCAATACCATAAGCTGATATTGGCTCTAAACAGTTGCAGAATAATAGGGAAGAGGAAGTCCTAGCAACTGACCCATCCTGCCAGCTCCTTCACTGCATCCATTACCACCATCTTCCCCTCCCCCACCCACCCCACCTCCTCCCTCCCACCTCACTCTTCTGGCTCCTGTGGAGACACATTATCTAAATCCTACACAACAATCTCCCCTTCTCTCAAATGCTACTCTTGGTTTCTCACTTGGTCATTACCAGGCCAGTTTCCACAGAGGAAAGGAAGAAGGGGAGGGGGAGAGAGCAGACCCTGCCAGCTCCAACATTCAGAATCCTATGATTCCTGGCTCGAGCCACCTGGCCTCAGAAAAGAAAACAACAGACTATCATAAATCAGTCATTAACTGAAGCCACTTAAAATTTACCTTCCCCCACTTTAATATAAATATTTCTTGCTATCTTGAGTTCGGTGAATGAAGTCACTGCTCCGTACTCCTTTCGGGCCCAATTTAACAGCTCCTCGTTTCCATGGGGGAAGTTCCTTGCTTCTGTTTCTGCTGTCAAGGAGAAGTTTCCTGGTGAAAACTGGACCACGGAGCCCTCAGACACCTAGAGGAAATAGAATCGCTTGTTTAACATGGCAGGTCACCCAGAGCTGAATGAGTAAAGAAAGCACTTATATGAGACCACCTATGGGTGTTTATCAATACCAGAGTTTCTTTCCCCTTCTCTCTCTCTTTCTTTCTTTCTTTCTTTTCCTGCAGTTGATTCAAGAAATAATCCCATGCCTAGTTCTCCCAGATAATGGCAAAAGTACTCACCCAAGGTATCCCTTTGAACATCGAAAGATCTTTGTGATGAGAGACTACATTGTGCCATGTGAGTAATCATAAGAATTATCCTGGTTATTTTCCTTATATCCATATTGAGAATATACTGTCCAAGTACAGTTGGCCCTCCATTTACATGGGATTCATATCGCTGGATTTAACAAACTACATATTTAAAATATTTTGGAAAAAATTGTACATGTACTAAATATGTACAGAATTTTCCTTATCATTTTTCCCTAAACAACCCAGTATAATAACTACTTACATACTATTTATACAGTATTGGATAATATAAATAATCTAGAAATGATTTAAAGTATATAGGAGAATATGCATAGATTATACACAAATATTAATGTCATTTTATATAAGGGACCCAAGCATCTATGGAACTTGGTCTCCTGGAGATAGAGGTGATCTTGGAGTCAATTCCCCATGGGTACCAAGAGTCAACTGATTGTAATGTGTCTCAAGTCAAGTGGAAAGTGTTGGTGGCCTTATGGGCTTATAATGGGTTTCAGTATCAGGGAAAGTGATCCCAAGGTTTGCTGGCAACTGAGCATGACTTTTTGTGGAAACAGTTGTGACATCTGTGGACAGAGTCACCACAACAGGCACACAGTGAGAGCTCTTTTGTTTTATATTCTCCTAAATTCTGAGATTAGAAGAATGGCCAAAGGTGGTCAATCTTCTACTACATTCCTCTATTTCATCACAATGAGATGAATGTGTACAACAGTTTGTTTTGTAAGACCCCCAAATTCGAACAGATAATGAAGTCAAGAGGCTGTTAAGCCAATCCTAATAAAACTTGTAGGATGATTTATGCAAGTCCCACATTACTGTTGGATGTATTTAGATCATCACTGATCTAGAACATCATGGTGCATAAATAATTAACACATTCCAAGGAGGAAAATCATCTTGTTGCTGTGCTATAATCAAACACAGTTGCTGATAAAAATATGCATGTCATTTACTAGCATTTAAAAAATAACTTATCTCATCAAGGTTAAGGTGAAAACTCAAAATTCGGACAGAAAGGTTTTCAACTCATAGAATTATAAATGTCTTACATGAAATTTACCAGGAAACTTCTCCTTAACAAAAACTGGGACTGAGGTTGTGGCTCAGTGATAGAGCGCTTGCCTAGCATGTGTGAGGCACTGGGTTCAATCCTCAGCACCACATATAAATAAATAAAACAAAGGTATTTAAAAAAAAAAAAGATGAAGCTTATCTTAAAAAAAAAAAAAACTAAGCAGTTTCTGAAGGGGTTATAAATAGTCAAACCAAAAAGAAAGTTGAGTGCATGATTGTGCAAATGGCTCTATCACTTACAACAGCATTACAACACTAACATACACACAACAAAATAGTACTGACCCAACTAGCTAGTGTGCTAGGCATTAATATTTTCTACTTAATCATATATATATATATATA
>NW_026000076.1:7405472-7413342 GCF_001458135.2 Marmota marmota marmota | reverse complement strand
ATATATATATATATATATATATATATATATATATATATATATATATATATTTAAATAAAATTTTAAAAAATACACACACGTGTGTGTGCGTGTGTGTGTGTGTGTGTGTATTTTAATGCTGGCAAACAATTCCATGAGTGAATTGATTCCATGAGTTAGTTACTAATGCTGTGACCTCTACCTTGCCTGCAAACTGGATTCATCTGAAGAACATTTTTTAAATTTATTTTTAATGGGTATATTATAATTATACATAAAAGTGGAATTCATTGTGATACATTCATATGTGCACGTAACATAGATTGATCGATTTCATCCCACAGTTCTTCCCTTCTCCCATTTCCCCCTTTCCCTTCCTCTATTCCCTCGCTGTCCCTTCACCTGGAAAACTTCTACATATTCTGATGCCCAGGCCATATCCAGGTGGGTGAGAATCTTTGGGTGGGGACCAGGCATCAACATTTTTTTAAAGCACCCTGGGTGATTCCCATGTCACACAGTCACCAGTGGTGTGGAAGGCACCAGGAGAGCACAGGCTCAGTGTGGCTTCTTAGCCAAGAAGTCCTGCTCTACACTTGGGCAACTCATACCAGCTGTTATCACCAAACACCTTCTGGATCCCTATCTTGAATCCCCAAATGACAGCCCCTTCTATGATAGAAATCAGGCTATTTCATACTTATTGAGGGCTTCACAGTTTGTACTGACTTGGAAATAAACTGTTTCACAATAGTGAGCATTAACTGCCTACCAACTATACATTATGCACCCTAAAGTGCTATCAAGTGTGGTAATGACAATTTCTAAGTGTCCTGATGCCAGTTCAAAGCAAAACCAGCAGGGAACATTTAGCTTTGACTTTGGCTTGATGTCATACACACATGAAAAAGCCTGTGAGCCATCTTCCCGCCTAACACTAAACCTGCCCACCTATGGGTAACTCCCCTGACACATGTCACATAGCTGTTCATCAGCACTGAACCTCAGGCCATCTTTATCTTGTTGTCTGACTTTGCCCCACATGTAAAATCTTCTATTCACTAAAAAGCATTTGATAAAAGCATTTACAAAATTAAAACAAACAAACACACACAAAAAAAAACATTGTTATCAAGTCTGGGGGGTGGGATGGAAGACAGTTGGGAAACCAAGTACAGAGGCCTTTGTCCCACTGCCAACAGTCTGGCTTTGTAGGCAAGAATCCCTAAATGTTCTGCTGCTTGTGTCCTCATTCACATTACATCCATTAAATATGACCCTATGTTTTAAATATGTTTCACAAAGAATACATTTTTTTTCCACAGTGAAAGAAGTGACATATCACACTACTACATGCCAGAAGCCAGAAAGCAACAGTGTAAATAAGACAAGAAATGAGATGCAACTTCAGAATGGAGGGACAACTGCTGATGCATGGTCAGCCCTGCCTGAGCACTTCTCCCAAGCCAGCAGCCATAACGTTCACAGACTCAGGGCTAAAGAATTTGGAAACAAAATTACCGCCACTCCTCAGGCACATTCCAATAAGAAGAAACCAAAGCTGCCAAGAGCAGTGAGGTGTCCCTGACTATAGGTCAGTGGAAATTTCCTGCTTCTGCAATGGTTTAGTCAGCACTGTCTCCTGACTGCCAGCTCTCCAGGGTCCAGAAAGGCCTCCCCCACGCCCACAGAGTTGCAGAAGGTATTGTTCAGGTGTTTCTCCCCCTTGATCTCCAGAACCTGTGAGGTAGGCTACCAAGACTTCCACAGTACAGAGGAAGGAAACTCCAAGAGGCTAATGGTCTACCTCAGGCCAGAGAGTCAACACCACCAGGAGAGGACCAGAATGTGGGACTTTTGATGCACAGTGAGCTTCTGTTTGAACCCTTTCTGAAAGAACTCACTAGCTTCCAAAGTGGATTTCTGCTCTTTCTTTCTAGTTGTAAGATTCACCTTCTGTCCACTAGTCTGAGCCACACTTATGAAACTAAGGAATTCCTTCCTCTTTCTTCTATGAGATAAGCCTTCCAATATCAGAAGATCTTTATCACATGTTGATTCTTCAGGGCAACATTCCCAACTCCACCCCAGATGCCCTGGTTGTCAGATCTTCACCAGTATAGGCTCCAAAATATGCTGGGACAAGATTAAGGGTCTCCAGGTATGGTTTGACAAATGGTGGTTAATTTTAGGCACCAACTTGACTATACCATGGGGTGCCCAGATATTTGGTATCAAACGTTGTTTTTAGTGTTTGAGGGTATTTGGGGATAAGATTAACATTTAAATCAGTAGACTGGATAAAGCAGATTTCCTTCAGGAATGAGTGTGATTATCCAATTAGTTAAAAGCCAAAATAGAAAAAAAGGCTGACCATCCCAGAACAAGAGAGAATTCTCCCACCTGACAGCCTTCCTACTGAACCATCATCTCTTTTGGGTTCTAGAGACGTCTTCTGGGATCCAGACTGAAACTGGGACAACAGCTCTGCAGATTTAGGGTTTGCCACCTCCATATGAACAAGTGCTAGAGAATAAGAAAAACTGAGAAAGAAGAGAAGGGTTTTATACTTTTAACCATTGTAATGGTTAAAAAAGAGAAAGTCAATGAGAAGTTAAAGACCTGAAGGAAATGAAAGAGCAAGCCACACAGGCACCAGGGGAAGGAGCTTTCCCAGGGGAGATGCAGTGAGTGCAAGGTCTGGCATGGCAAAGGGCCAGCAAAGAGGCCAGCATGGCTGGAGCACAGAAGTGAGGGGGGACTGGAGGGAGAAAAGGTCCCAGAGACCAGAAGGCCCTACAGGACCCTGTAGACCACTGCAAGAACTTCAGTGTTAGTCTGGGCGAGATGGGCCACCACTGAGGGTTTATTAAAACATCTACCAAATGTTTTATCAGCTATGTTGTCTAGACTGAGGGTGAGGAGGAGCAGTAGACCATCCAACTCCTGGAATACTCCAGGTGACTTCGTGCTGCTATAACAAACCTGAGGCTGGAGAATTTATAAACAGCAGACATTTATTTCTCTGAGTTCTGAAGACTGGGAAGTTCAAGATGAAGGTGCTGGCCATTTCAGTATCTAGTGAGAGCTGTGGCTGTCCCCTGCTTCCAAGATGCTGCCTTGTTGCCATGTCCTCACATGGTAGAAGATGGAAGACCAAAAGGACCGAACACTGCTACACAGCCTCTCTCATAAGGACCTTTTCACGGGGGAGGCATCCTCAGGACCTCATCATGTCCTAAAAGTCCTCCTCTTAATGATACTGCATTGGAGAGTAGATTTCACCATGAATTTTTAGGGGACATGTATATTCAAGCCACAGCCCCAGGCAAGAAATGGTGGCAGGTCACACAGGGGAGGTAGTAGTAAAGATAATGATACCTAAACCTATGTGTCTTTGTTTTGTCCTTCTCTAACACCAGTAATTGTTTCAATATAAATGCAAACTCTCCTGATTATCTTTTAGACTTGTATTTCAGGTCTGTAACACCATGTAAAAACTCTTATTCTGTTAGCTGTAAACAATGGGATTTCCTATGCACACATTCTGTGTGTTTTCATTGAAGTCCCTGAGAAGTCCATGCCTCACAGGTACTCTCCACACCCCTGTGAGGTCGCCCAGGTTGTCTGTCCAACTATCAAGTGACCCTACAGAACTGACTTCATTTTTCTAAAGGCATTGTGTGAGAATCTGCCAAGAGCCTTCTGAAAAAGGTACAGAGTTCTTCGACTCTCCAGCCTGCTGTGATCTTCATGGCACCCATATTGGTTTAAAGTTTGTGGAACAAAATAGAATGTAAAGAGAATAGCAAAACCCATTAAGAAATAAAGGGAAAATAACTTTCTAATATGAAAAGGGTTTGCAATCATTATAGTAAGGGAAATAACTACATGGGTATATAGGACAAAAATCTGTTGTTCTTTATACTCCTGCCACTCTCAACAGTTCACCTCTGCTTCCAGTTATAGTGGGTAGTCTACCCATATCAACCAGTTCTCCAGCCCACTGAACACCTGCCAGAGTCATGTAATTCAATTTAATTCTGATACTGTCTACCTTGAGAGAGTGTCACATCCCTCAGATCAAGGGCTCAGTCCCACAAGACTGGCCCCACATCAGAATGCCAACTGCAAGTTCAGATGAAGTGTACTTGTGACTGACCAGCATTAATATGAGGTTCCCACAACTGCCTCCTCATGTTCATTTATTTACTAAAAATGGCTCAGAGAATTCAGGAAAACACTTTGTTTACATTCACCTGTTTATTAAAAAGGAACCATCTCTGGACAGTCTGATGGAAGCCATGCATGAGGCAAGGTTTGGAGGAGAGGCTTCCAGGCCCTCATAGGACACCACCCTCCCAGCACCTCCATAGGTTGACTAACCTGGGAATGCTCAAGCCCCACCCTCTAGTTCAGGCATGTTTTTATGGCTTCTTCAAGTGGGCAGGATTGAATTAAATCATTGCTCACTGGTGGCTAAGTCAATCTCCAGCTCCATTTCCTTTTCTAGAGGTGGGTGAGGAGCTGAAAGTTTCAAGCTTTAATTAGTTGGTTGGTTCACCTGGTAACCAGCCCTGTCCAGGCCATCCAAGGGCCCCCCACTGCTCATCTCATGAGCATAGAAAAAGTCATTTATCACGTGGGAGATGCCAAGGGTCTTAGGAGCTATGTGCCAGGAAATGGGAGCAGAACTAAATATATATCTTATTGTGTCACAATGAGTGAGTGTGGAATTGCTTGAAAAAAAAAATAAAAGGTTAAGAACAAGGATTTTATATTTGGATAAATGGCAGAAACTTCCCAAGGCTATTTATTCCATTTCCCATCCTCCACCTTAGTCCTGGGTCCTTGCCATGCTACTAACCCATTTCTGGCCCTTCTGTGTCAACCAAACTGTTACAGTAACCAATACAGTTCTCTCTTTCCCTCCTCCACACTGTCAGCTGAGGGATCTTTCTAAAAAGGAAACACTCAATGATGCAGAAAAGCTGATAAGCATCTTAATGTGGCCCATGGCCAGAGGGGGTCTTGCCCATCCCCCATTTCAAGCCACTTTCCTGTGTACCCAAGACTCACCATGTGGAACCAATCATACTTGCAGAACACATCATGTGACCACATGCTGTTGGGTCTCTTAACATCCTGCTCCCCGGGCCTGGGCCAAACACCATCCTGCCTTGCTCACCTGCTGAGCTGCTCCTTCTCCCCACCACAGGCACCCCACCCTTTCTGTGAAGCCTCCCAGGATTCTTGGGCTCTTCAGATGCAGCTGTCCATATGCTTTGTACAAGCCTCCAGCCTATCCCCTCTCTCATGTGAATGGCTTCAGTTTATCAGCAAACCTGCTGCCTTCACTTGACAAAGAACACCACCCTGAGGGCCAAGGAAACACCTTGTCATTCTGAATCTCTTGTGGTAGTGCAGGACATGGCACAGAGCAGAGACCCAATAATTGCTTGTCAAATGAAAGTTCAATGTTGTTACTTACAGGAAAGGATATGCCATAATTTCTTCACTCCTGTTACCCAAACTCCTTGTTTTCTTCATTGCCCAGGACCTGAGTTTTGGGTCAGGCTTTAAAGCTAATGATTTTATTTTTCACCTCATAACTCTAGCTAAAAACCAATTATTAAAGCATATTTAGGAGTTCCATGTCTCCCCCCACAGTACACTGAACTTTCCTCCTGCTTGCTAATTAAAACTCAATCCTCTGACATTCCCTGACATGACAAATGTCTTCCTGTGGGAATGAACAGAGCACAGAGCTCCAAGGATCCTGGTTCTTAGCAAGGGTCTGTGGAAGGGGCGACCATGAACCACCTTACCATGTAACAAATCCTGAGTTGCAGAGACACACCTGAGCTCCCTCCTCGCTTGAATATTCTTCCCTACTTGAACCACACATGACATTTGTATTTTAAATTCTGGTTATGCTACCAGACTTTTTTAAAGAGCAGAACATTATTCTATCTGCCAGTGCTGGGAGTTTTATTAGAAGAACTTACGGCTAGGCAATGAGAGCCAAGTTTATTATTTTTTCTGGATCAGATTCAATAACCTCATCCAAAAGTTTGTGAAAAAAGCAAAAGAGGCAACCAGCCCTTTTGTTTCCACACCTGTGTTTTAGCTTTAACTCTTAAAGTCCTAAGCAGATCCGTAGAAGCCTCAGGGTTGATCTCGCAAGTAAAGTGCACAAATTCTCGCTCATGGGCACTGCCTTTTCCTGGAACTAAGCTGCTGCTTCTTCTTAGCACTTATCTCAGCACATCAACTGACTCAGGCCTGGTGGTTGCATGACGGTCTCTCCTGGTCCTCTCCCAAGTTGGTTTGTTCTTCATTAGGGAGGACAAGAGGAACTTAGCTGTGGAAAGTGCCACACCACAAAGCCTCATCTAATTTAAGCCCACCCTCCTGCCTCCTTGATCCCACCCCCAAAACGAATGCTCCCTGATGAACAGTTCTGATGAAAATTCAGGCCACACGAGATCACAGGTGGCAATTCTCATCTCCGTTTTAACCTTACCTCCTTCAAGTCTATTCAAACGTTACCTTCTTGACAGGGACTATCTAAAGTTAGAATGAAGGCTGGGGATGTGGCTCAGTGGTAGCATTTGGAATAGTGATGAGCAGAAAAAAGACACTCGATAAGCACTTGTTTAAAGAATGAATCTTGAAGACTGATTAATTGGCAGGGCCTGCCTAAAGTTCTATGCTGAGAAAGATTCAGGACTAGTGACTAGTGCAGAAATGAGAACAGATGTCATGAGTAGCCATCTGTCTGCCAAGGGCTTCAGCAAGACCACCTCTGCCCACAGCTCTGCTGTCCAATACAGTAGCCACTGGCCACATGTCACCAATAAGCACCTGAACATTGCTAGTTAAATTAACCTGTGTTGCAAATGTTAAAATACATACCAGAATCTGAAGATTTAATTACAAGAAAAAGTCAAATACCTTGTTAATTTTCATTAACTGATTTCATGTTTAAATGATATTATTTTGGATGTATTAATTAAAATTTTCATTTTTTTCCTCCTTCTCTCAGATGGGGGTTCTCACTTTGTCCCCTAGGCTGGTCTTGAACACCTGGGCCTCAGCCTCCTGAGTTAGCTGGGACCATAGACAGGCGCCACTCTTCTGAATTATTTTGCTTTTTTAAATGCACTAGTAGGAGGCTTGCATTACATGTGTGGTCACATTATATCGCTATTGGACAGCATTGCTCTAGGTCCTCCTCTGCCTACTGCTCTAGGTCCTCCTCTGCTACGCCCTTAAGGAAGACCGTGTTTATGAACTGAGGATGTCCACCAGCCCATCTGCTTCTTGGTTTGGTCTCAGAAATAAACCAGTGTCAAGAAGACATCTCAAGCCCGGTGCTTCCCAAAGCATGACTTTCAGACTAGTTTATCACAGGCAGAAATAAGTTAAAATGCAGCCTCCAAAGTGGTGAGGACGTACAATCCAGGAAACCACATCATAATCCTCTTCCCACCAGTGTGATTCCAACCTTACTCAAGGAACAATGCTCTAGGTCATACACACAAATATTATTTAAACTCCAAAAAATCTCTATAAAGCTTGAATGAGATTGCTTGAAGAACAAGCAAAAACCTCCTCCCCTACCCTGATGAAAAAAAAAAGCCAAGAGAGAGAGGGAAAAGCCAAGTTATGGATGGAGTTATCTTCTTACACATTAAAAAAGAAGTGGGTCTTGTGAAATAAGAGAAGCCACAGCTCCCCGTGTTAAAGACAAGCCTGTCGGGATCTCAGAGGAAAAGCCATTCCAGGAATCAATCAATCCCTCTCCCTCTCTCCCTCTTGCCCTCTCCCTCCCACCCCCACCCCCTCCCCACCCACCCCAGTCCCGATCCCGGCATCGCTGCTGGCT
>NW_026000076.1:7344468-7405447 GCF_001458135.2 Marmota marmota marmota | reverse complement strand
CCTCCCACCCCCACCCCCTCCCCGACCCCGGTCATGCGTGTGCGCACACGCACGCTAACTATAGCTCAGCTGTGGTCCACTTGGAGCTTGAGTTATCGGTTGGGTGAGTGCCTGCTATTCATGTTACAGGCCCTTGGGGCAGCTCTGCCTCACACACCCAACTTCACACATTTCCATGATTTTGGTAATGGTGGAAGTACAACACTTGCACAATGAAGGATTGGCTATTGTCCCTCTTCTGTCCTGCCCCACACCCAACTTTTACTATTCCTCTTCAGTTTTCCTGACTCCTGCATACACAAATCTCTTTTTAGAATTGCCTGCTTAGGAAAATAGAGCAAAACAACGAAAACAGATAAAGCAAAGAAAAACATTGATATTTCAGAAATACCTGCCATGCCAAGAATTTGCTAGCTCAATTCCAGGGGAGGAAAGACATACGGTTAAGGAGAATAGGCACTTCTCAAGAATCCAGGTTTATATTTAAGTAGGATCAACAGATTGGCCCTAGAACTTGTAATGGCCCCCACACAGAAAGGTATTAAGGAGATTATCCTTTGATGTATTTTGTGCACATAAAGTCCAGCAAAGATAAACTTACTGCAACAATATTGAAATATTTACCTCCCTAATGAGGATTGACCCCTACATTCTGAAAGAAGAAAAGCTCACGTTCTCCCTTCCCAACTCCTGGGAGGACTGTATTTGCCTATTTCCTCCCAATCCCTGAGATGTGAAATGTGATCTTAAACATGTTTTCTATTAACATATATCATGACTCAATGTTTTTTTAAAAAAAGGTTTGTTTGAAAGAAATAATAACTTCCATGCCCCTGAACATACATTTATAATTTGCAAAGCTACATATTCATGAACCATAAGATTATAATATCTGCCAATCATGCATTCAAGAAACACAAACCCATGCAACCATTTTTAAATTCTTGGTGTTTTTATTTTGTATCTCAAGCCAGATTACTTTCTTCCAACAAAATGACTTAAAACATACTATTAATTTTTCTTGAAACATTTATGATGATTATTCTGTTTTTAATTTTTCTTTTGCTAAAATGTAAAAAGCTAAGGGTTGAAACTACTCCATGTTCTTAACACTCTACATGTTGACACATGTCCCTGAGGAAAGCTCTGAGATGCTGCCCTCTGAATATGAGCTTGCACAAACCTGAACGTGAGCCAAAGCAAAAGCAATACTCTAATCTCCCATGGAAACATTACAAGAATGACAATGTATGTAAGTTACACACACAAAGAAAAGAAAAAGATCTCACTCCCATCTGACAAATGAACTCAGTCCCCCATAGATTACCAAATTTAATGAAGCTTGAGCTGCATTATAATAGCTTTCCAAAGTAGAGTCCCAGTCTACAGAGGATCCTCCTCAGCCTTACAGTATAACCTCCCCAGACTCCTACATCTACCCTTTCATCTAAGAGGAGTTTGACCCAAATTTCATAGTGCATTTGCCATCGAAAGCATATTTTTTAATATTTATTTTTTTAATTGTAGTTGGACACAATACCTTTCTTTCTTTCTTTCTTTCTTTCTTTATTTATTTATTTATATGTGGTGCTAAGGATGGAACCCAGGGCCTCGCATGTGCTAGGCAAGTGCTCTACCGCTGAGCCACAATCCCAGCCCCTAAAGCATATTTTTGAAGGAAAATGTTAGAAAGTTACTGCTACTTGCCATGTTCCTCAATTAATCTTTTTCCCTTCCAAGTGTGCTTCTGGGGAACACAGGGGAGTGTCTTTTTTTTTTTTTTTTAGGTTACATCCAATCTGAAAAGCCAGGTTCAAGTGCACAAACTAAATTTTACAAATCTCAAATAGGTTCTTAGAATGTTCTTTATGGAGCTTTTCTTCATTGATGCTGATAATCTAAGTTCAATTTTATAATGAAATCGAGGCTCAAAAACACTAAAGGATCTACCCAAGGCACAGAGGTAATAGGCAGCAGGGTTGACAACAGAACCAAAGACCTTGTTTCTCACTAGCGCTCTCTCTAATTCACCACCATGGAGCAGTCACTACCAAATGCAGTAATCAGTGTAGGGTGGATGGGAGTCTCCCTCAGTCCTATACTAATAGAATGCAAGGAGGTTACAATCCTAAAGCCTCAGCCTCAGTCTGAACACTTACTTAGTACACATCACAGAGATTCCAAATCCTTTCATTTGACACTTGAAGAAACTAGGGTTCTGAGCAATTAGGTAAAGTGCAAGCATTACTCAGTTTTAGCAAGCAGTGACAATGCTCTTTCCACCTGGGAAGTGGAATGTGTCTGGATAGGTCATCTCTGGTGAGGGAACCAGCTCACAGGTCAGCAAAGAGCTGCACAGTAAGCCTAGCTTTCTACCAGGACAGAGTAGGCAAATACAAATGGATTTAAATGAAAGCAAAAAGGAAAGGCAGGAAGGTAAACTAGAGGGTCACCACCTTCTCTGCCTTTTGCAAGCTGTTAGGTTGCTTCCTTCTCTGAGCTGGTTTCCCCAGCAGCCTTAGGAGCTGTGTTGGATGATAAAGTGGGAGAAAGGGGATGGAAGGAACAGACAGAAATAGGACTGCCTGTTACAGAAATAAATTATTTTGCTGGAAAGCAAGTTATGGTAAATAACAACAACAGATTGTCCAAGAATCTGTTAATTTAACAATGGTTAAATTAAGATGATAATGGATACAGCACAACAAAAATATCCAGCTGTATAAACATAAGATATAAATATGTCTGTGATGGTCAGTTTTATTTGTCAACTTCACGAGGCTACAGATCTGTTATACAGTCAAACCTCATCTACATGTTGCTATGAAGGTATTTTGTAGATGTGACTAAAGTTCATAATTAGATGACTCAGGAAGGGAGACTGTCCTGGATTATCCAATGGGCCTGATTCTATCAGTGGAAAGCCCTTAGGAATACAGTAAAGGCTTCCCAGAGGAAGAGGAAATTCCAGCTGTGGACAGCAGCTTCAGCTCATGAGTATCAGTTGCTCTTTCTGCAGGGCTCTCTGACTTGCCTTGCTTGTCCCCACAATGGTATAAGCCAAATCCTTGCAATACATCTCTTCATATGCATCCTCTACTGTTTTTTTTTTCTCTAGATAAACACTGTGTGATAACAGTGTGTGTGAATGGCTGATAAAAGCCCCAGGAAAAATGGGGCTACATATTCTAGCCACTGATCAACCATAGACCCAAGAACAGTTTGAGAAAAAAAAAAGCATCTAAAGGACATTTCCTTAGGGGGAAGGAACAGGGATGAGGCCTCCAGCCTAAAACAACTGCTTGGAATCCTCTTAGCTCTCCCTAAAATTAGCTCTTAAGCAAAGAAAGGCAGGGAGGGTCCCCTTGGCAGTTTATGCCCACCTTTCAGATTCTATTTAAAAGTCTCTGAAGAAGAAGACTACAGTGGTCTCCCATGCCAAAGCCAAGAAGTTTGAACTGAACATAACGAGAATTATGGTGAAATAATGTCCAAAGGACTAAGGACAGATGCAATACTAAGCAAGGCAACCTGGTGGAGCTGACACACAGTCCAATAAGAGCCCAGAGAGAGAATGTTACTGGGAAAGGGGTCAAAGAAACAGTTCCAAAACCCTCATCCCAATGGAACACTGGTATGACCTAGATCCCAATACTGAAGCAAGTCATTCACAACATACTTTGCTGAAATAGCACCTTTGTGCAACTAACCTCATGCCTCAATATGTCTCTAAGGGTTCAATTCTGAAGCCCTCTTCTTGGGATAGTTATCAGTGGCTCCATGCCGGAGAGATACAGATAACATCATAGTTATGCCCTCAAGTCAAGCAATGTGACTATCTCCAGGGAGGTCACCATTTACCATTCTGAAAAATAGCATTATAATTGTTAATATTTATTGAACATTTACTATGTGCCAGACACTATTCTAAGCACTTTACATGAGTTATAACCACAACTTTCTAGCTGTATGACCATGCACAGGCTGATTTTTTTTTGTCTCAGTTTCCCTATCTTAAGAAGATAATAGGGGGCTGGGGATGTGGCTCAAGCAGTAACACGCTCGCCTGGCATGCACGGGGCACTGGGTTCGATCCTCAGCACCACATTAAAAAAAAAATAGGTTGAAGATGTTGTGTCCACCGAAAACTGAAAAATAAATACTAAAAAATTCTCTCTCTTCTCTCTCTCTCTTAAAAAAAAAGAAGATAATAGTACCTACTTCACAGACTTGTTATGAAGATTAAATAACGTATGTATTTATATGTGTGCCTAGCATATTGCACTATGAAGTTTGTTAAATTTACACATACATGCATGTGTGTCCTCACAATAGGCCATGAGGGTTGTCTGACAGATCTTGAGGTTGATAGGCCATGCTTTCCTGCCCAAATTTCTAGAAAAGGATATAAGAACCCTGTTTTCAAGGGTTAGGTCAGCATTAGCTTCAAGCAGTAACTCTAAACATTGCCCTGAAGACTGTATCACCCAGAAGCTAGAATCTTAAGAATAGGTTCTCCATGACAAAGGAAAGGATTGGAGACCCATGGGCCATGACCATTATATGGTGTTGCCAGAGAAGGCACATGGATAAGCCTCTGGCTTCCAGGTATACCCTGGGTCCTAGCATCATCCTGTCACTCATCACCCAAATGGGATAAGCCAGAGGCAGAACCAATGGTGACTCCTTGGAATAGTGGCATTAAGAACCCACTTTTGCAACAAAGACCCCAGAGCATCTAGGATAGGGTGTTAGGAATCAAGGGCAAAAGTGTATCTTGGAATATACATTCTACCCCACAGACAGAAATAATAAAGGATTCTGGGGCTCCTTCTTCCCTGCAGAAATCAAAGTAGCTTCCAAACCAGAGAGTTAGAAGACAAGGATGTGAAGTGCAAAAATTAGATTGCCTCAAATAAACCCAATAACCTGGGCTCAGGAAAGGGCTGGGCCATCATGCAGTCACTTTCTGAAATGGGAAGTGTGAGCCACCTGGGTGAACACTTACCAAAGGCTTCGATGTCTGCAATTTACAAGAAGAACTAGGCATGGTCAAGAGCTTTCACATCATCCTCCCAGAAACTTCTGGAAGACAGACTTCCCCCACCCCTCTCATTACACAAAAATAAAACATTCTACAACCTCTCTTAACAAAATACTCACTTGTTCTACCAAATGGCTCTCTGAGGTTGTCCACCATGGTATCCCATGGCACCAGAGATTAACATTTGATACAATTTCCCAATGCTTGGAAGGACAGAGGCATCAGATTACCAGATTCGTTTTAGACAATGAAGCCTTAAAGGACACCATGGGAGTCTGCACAAAGAAACACCAACCTTCCCTCCTGAGTGAAAGCAAGTTTATTTAACTTCAATTTGTTGAATAAGAGCAAAGCCTTCACAAGGCTGGGGCCGTGCCCGCACAGACATGACACAACATGTCAAGTCAGAGCCAGGAAAAGTCTACGCTTGCAGGAGCCCTCCTGGACAGATGTCTTGCTCAGGAAAAAGACAAGACACTGGGCAAACCTCACAAGAGCCCCAGGCCACTCACTCCCTGGCAACATTCACCAACCTGAACCCAGGGAGTTAGGATAATTCATAGGGAGTCTTTAGAAAATGCTTCTGAATCAGGTTTACCAGATGGAATTGGACTCTCTCCAGGGTTCTTATTGCCACAGTGACATTTAGGAAGAGCTTTCTCGCCACAAAGGGGCCAGAAGCTCATTCCTAGTAAATATGGTAGTTGACTGACCCTAGTTCATGAGAGGATCAAGCCCCCATATAATTAAGGCTCTTAAGGACAAGCCACAAAACCAACAGATAAGCAGGCTCTGGAAGAGAATGCATGGTCCACAACCACTTGGAATATCCCACAGGACATAATGAGTCATTCCACTAGAGACATTTCAAAGAAGAACCACCACTCTTGAAACGTTTAGTTATTTTATCTGCCTTCGAGAGAGAATTTATTTGGAGAAAGACCTCACTGGAAAACCCAACACGGTATATTCTGACCCCAATGTACAGGGGTGACACTTCTGACTGAGCAGGAAGCTGGGTTTGTGTGCAGTGCACTGACCCATCTGCCACATACTGCCCCAGAGTCAACCCAGCAGAGGAAGCTGCCTCAAGCTGCATTTACAAGAAGGTTCTGGTTTTACCCAATTTTCAGGATCCAACCATGGTACGTATTATACTAAACTGGCAACTCCCAATTTCCTAACCAACTCTCCCATATAACGGGAAGCTCCCTGAGGGCAGGCAACTCGCCCCACTTCTCTCTGGACTCTCCATGGTTGGCTCAGTTTCCAGAATTGCGCAATTATCAAAAACCGGGTGTTGGATGAATGAACAAGTACATACATAAACCATTATGCGAGGTATGCTAATTTTGTGGGTTTTTTCTAAACATGAGGGAGAGGGGCTGCCAAAAAAGGAAAGTAGGAAATTAGAAAAGAAAAAAAAATTATTTCCAGATTTTTAAAGGTAATGCAATAGAATACAGAATATATATTTATTTCTAAGTTTCCTCCTCCACAAGCAAACTTGACTATTGGAGTTATTCTTAGGGCATTTTTGGACATTGAAACCCTCAGTTACACATTTCTTGGCCTCATGAAAAGGTAATGGCTGGACATGCGCTGTGGTACAGGCTGTACAAGTCCCTTCCTAGCACAGCACTGAGCTCACATCTGGGGCTGTTTAACAACTGATTGGAAATTTAGCCTTCTGATTTCCAGTTAAATACTAGGCACAGGAAAACAAATAGCACTTGTTTTTCACTGAGCCTTGTCAGTCATCCAAACTGCTGTACAGACCAGAGAGCTGCCTGTGGTTTGGTGGCAGAGACCCAAAATATTTGTACTTTTTTTTTTTCACTCCAGTTTAAGTAAAAGGAATAAACCAGATTTGGGCAAGCACAGCTTCTTAACCCACCTCTCCCCCATTCTTGGAAATGCAAAACTGGTTTTCAAATATTAAGCATGTTCCTGGTATTAATTTACATTTTTCATTAGGATTAAGTTTTGATTTGTTTTTAATCTGAAGCCAATAGCATAAAGTTTGGTTTTTCTCATTTATTTCAACTGCTCCACCTTGATATTTACTTGGATTTGCTGAAGAGGCAATGTTCATATTGCTGTTTTCTGTTTCCAATTAAATTGGGCTATAATATCTAGCATTTGTATGATCAAAGAATCAGAGTTTAAAAGCTGCAAAGAACTTTAGAAATCAGATAATGTAACACCCTTCTCTTAGAGATACGGGAACTGTAGTTTCTTAGGCCCACTTATGTATAACTAGTCAGTGGTGGAGCCACCACCAGTACTCAGGCCTCCTGACACCCAGGAGGGTTTTATACAGAATATATTTAGAAAAACTTGAGTTACCTCTGAGTTGCCAGACAAAATATAGGACATCCAGTTAAATTTGAATTTCAGATAAACAATGAATTTTTTTTTTTAGTATAAGTGTGCCACAAATATTACATGGGTATACTAAGAAAATTATCTGGTGTTTATCTGAAATTCCACTTATACTGATATCCTGTATTTTTATTTGCCAACTCTGGTAACCTCACCATGGAGACCAACGTCCATCCTCTCCCACCCTCCATCCCCCACTCAAACTTACACACAGTCACATACATATCTTCTCTGGTTTTAATGATAAATGGTTGGGAAAAAGAGATCATAGCACAGTAATCCCAAGAGAGAATGAGGTTGGGAGAAGCTGCTTATTTCCCGAGACTATCCTAATCTTAGATATCTATTTTTTCCTTATGAGCATTCAAAGCAGCTAACTCTGACATAAATAGGTTGGACATGGCCTTTGGACCATTTCGTTATTAGAAGCCAAGGGTCTCATCTTAAAATTTCTGTTTATCCGAAGTTTCAAGTCTGTAGACCTTGTGGGAGATAGCACTTGGGTTTGGAATGCAAATAAAGATTTAAAAAAAGTATATGGAATAAAGTAAAAAGATACATTTTAGAATCTAGTTCAGGGCTAGGAGTGTAGCTCAGCAATAAAGTGCATGCATAGTATGCATGAGGCCCTGGGTTCAATCCTCAGTACCAAATCATATCATCATCATCATCATCATCATTATCTAGCTCATTGATTTTGTACCATCAGGATTTTTGTTTGTTTGTTTCTATTTTTGTTTGCAGTGATGAGGATCAAACCCAGGGTTTTGGACATGTTGGGCAATTGTTCTACTACCAAGCTAAATCCCAGCCCTTGCACCATCATTTTTTAAAGAGTGCCATAGGAGGGTTTTTCCCTAACAGCACTGTTAGCTTCCCTAACAGTGATACTATGGTATGTGAATTAGGATATAATTCACATACCATAGTATCACTCTTTTCAACTGTATAAGCCAGTGTTTTTAGTGTATTCTTAAAGAGTGGTATACCTGCCACTATGCAATTCCTGAACATTTTTATGACTCTCAAATAGAAACTTCATACCATTATCAGTGGTCATTTTCTATTCTTCCCTCCCACATGCCTCTGACAATGATTCATTTTCTTTCTATCTCTATGGATTTACCTGTCCTGGTTATTTCACATAAAAAAAAATCACACAACATGGAGTCTTTTGTGTCTGGCTTCTTTCACTTCTTAGCATGTTTTCAAGATCCATCCATGTTGTGTTATTTATTGGAACTTTATTCTTTTTTTATATTTTAAGATGGGGGTGTCATTGTGTTGCCTAGGTTGGCCTTGAACTTGCCATCATCCTGCCTCTTTGGCCTCCTGAATAACTGAGATTACAGGTGTGTGCCACCATCCCTGATGATTCGTTCCTTTCTATGGCCAAATAATATTCCATTATGTGAATAAAGTATCATTTTTTTGAGAGAGAGAGAGAGAGAGAGAGAGAGAGAGATTTTTAATATTTATTTTTTAGTTTTCGGTGGACACAACATCTTTATTTTATTTTTATGTGGTACTGAGGATCGAACCCAGCGCCCCGTGCATGCCAGGCAAGCACGCTACCGCTTGAGCCACATCCCCAGCCCTAAAATATCATTTTTAACATGTGATGGACATTTGGGTTGTTTCCATTTTTTGGCTACCATGAATAATCTTGCCTTGGACATTTATGGACAAGATTTTATGAACATGTGTTTTACATTAATTGTTTTCCAAAGAACTGTTTTGTATTCCTATCAGTGATATATGAGCCTTCCAATTTCTCTACAGCCTTGACAACACTTGTTATTATCTGCCTTTTTTGTCATAGCTATCCTGATTAACATGAAGCTATCCTGGTAAGGCATCTCATTGTGGTTTTGATCAGCATATCCCTAATGACTAATGACACTGAGCAGATTTTTCACGTGCTTTTGGTCACTTGCATCCTTTCATTGGAGAAATGTCCATTTAAGCTGGAGCATGTTTTTAAAGACAACATTGTGGCTTTTCCCAATACTTTTTGGCAAAACAAGAACAACAAAAAATGCTTTCAGGTTAAAAATTCAGACATCAATCACCCAGTTGAGTTACTGTACTTTTTCTTCAATTGTGGAAATATGTTCACAAATAAAAGTAAGCTTCTATGACCTTTTTAAGAGTATTTTAATTGATTTTTTTCAATATGATAGATGGAGAGGGAAGGATTCCCTTAATTTCTGATTGCACTGAGGAACAGTTCTAACCTACTCAATATTCTTTGGACCATCCATACACCCTAAAAAAGGAAAACTAAGACTGTGACAACTCTATCATGTGTGTGCACGTATATGACTCACGAAGATATACTACTCGAAACTCAGTATGAAACACTCTCCATCCCACTCCCACTTTCTAGGTAACCAGAACAAATGGATAAAGCCACTACACTTGCAGAAAAATCTAAATCCCAACTTCCCCCTGCCTGACACACTCCTTCCTCTTGCCTGTGCTGTGGGGTCATGAGGAGGACTGGAATGAGCTGACAGAAAAAAAAGACAGATGCCTTTATTAGACAATATTAAAGCATAATATTTTATATTTTAAAGTGAGTGGTTGAGAGCTTCTGAGAAACACAAGCCCTCCTAACCAGTTATGAATATTTTCCCTTTTTTAATTTGGCATTTAACAGTGCAAATATGTCAATTTAAATAAAAAGTCATTCTGATAATGGACTAGGTGCTGTTCCTTGAACCCTACTTTAAAAAAAAGAAAAAATTGTTGAAGTATTGTAACTGAAAAGTAAACAGTCGTGAGCCAGTAATGCAAGTTCTTCAGCAACACACACGGGAGGAGACAGGGATGCGCACATCTGGAAATGGGGGGCGAAGTCTCGAGCTCTCTCTTCAGCAACTCTAAGCAGTTTGAGTAATCTTGGGAGGAGAGTGATGGGAATCACTAAGTCTCAACTTCCAAAGATTCCATGGGCTATCTAAAGTGTTCAAGAAACACTTAATGTAAGATAATTGATTATCTTATCTTGTAGTTTTAATTCTTAACTACAATAAGTGGACAAATGGACACTACTTGTCTTCTACCCAGCAAGAGAAACGCACAAGGAGCTTCCTCTCCATCACTGTGGCTCTGCAGCAAAGGCTGTCAAGACGATGAAGAAACCTTGAAATTCACTTCAGCCCACAGGGAAGAAGGGAAGAGACTGCCTAGGGAAAGCTGCCCAGCTTGTGAGAGAAACTTGCATCACTCATCTCTTGATCTGAGAATTGGAATGAACAACAGATGTTCCACCATCTCTTTCAGGTCATGAAGAAATGTGTGATGGGAGAAAAGCATTTTCCCTAGAGGAAGCCTGCTGGACAACAGAGCAGAGTTAAGGTGCCCTGGAATTTAAATCCTTGACTTCTCCGGCAGCTGCCTCCCCTGCCTGGGTAATTTTAGGTTCATCATTTGAAACTGAAATGTTAGATTCCCCATTTAGGTTCATCCTTAAATGAGATTAATTCCAAGAACATTGATGTTACATTGCTTACTAGATTGTCCCCATTTGTAAATCTTAAACTAATGGCCAAGCAGTTCTTCCAGAAAGTAAACAAAATTAAAGCAAATAAATAACTTGAAGTAAGATACTTTCCCTTAAAACCCATGCAGTGGCAGACTGAAGAAGGAATCCAGAAAGTGATAAATACAACGAGGATATATGTGTCTCATATTGTTCATCTGGACCTATAGCCCAGAGCAAAAGGAACTTCTTTTACTCTGGGGCCAGCCAGCCAGCCAAACTAGATATTTTATAATTACAAATGTAGATTCAACATGCTTCCTAAATGCTCTCTAATATAACACCAGCAATGGCACCTAATGTCTATGAACTCATCAGTGGCAGGCACTTTGCTAGACATTTTATATGTAATCTCATTTAACCAAGATAATACCTCTATGATGTAGGGACTATTATTATTACCAAATTATTTTTCCTGAGAAAAATCAGACTAACAGAAATTATTTTGTCCAAATTATTTGCTCAGGGTAAGCAAAGCCTCTGCTTAGAATCTCTCCATAACCAGCCATGTGATAAGCACTAGCCTTACATAAAGCTGCTGAGCACCTGAAACATGGCTAAGCAACAGGAACTATATTTTTAAATTTTTTAAAATTAATTTAATAGCCATGAATAGCTAGTTCCTACAGTATTGGATAGTACAACTCTACAGCATGAAGATTAAATGTGCATATGAGTTTATCATCAGACCACTAAGTCTTATCACAAATAATCTTATTAAAGGAGATTGACATTGACTAAGTATGAAGATAACCAGTTTAGCATTAAGAGCTTGTAGAATAGGTACTATCTGGGTTTGAGAGACAACTCTGTAAGAAATGAGCCCTGTAATTTGAGCCACTATTTAGCCTCTAAGTCTTAGCTCCCCACTTATAAAAAGGGGTAAATACACTAGGATCCTTGGGGTATTGTGAGAATTAAATGAGATAAACTATTGGAACTCTTAGTACAATTCCTAAAAGGTACTAAGGACTAAATAAATGTATTCTCCCTACCCCTGGTACTGGGGACTGAACGCAGGGGTACTCCATCACTGAGCTACGTCCTCAGTCCTTTTTATTTTTTATTTTGAGACAGAGTCATGTTCAATTCCTCAGGCTGGCCTCAAACTTGATATCCTCCTATCTTAGCCTCCTGAGTCCCAAGGATTACAGGTATGTGCTATCATGCCTGGCTATAAATTTATTAATAATAATAACTAAATTATTACTGTTTTGACCTTTTTAAAAGAAGTATTAAGAGTTTCAATTCTCAGAAAAAGTTATAATTTAAGTTCTTAGTAACTCCCACCTTGTAAATGTATCTTTTGAATTTTTCAATGTTTCATTTTGAAATTAATTCAAATTAATAGCCAGGTTTCAAGTATAGAAAAAAGGAATCTAGCATACTCTTTGACTAGATTCACCAGTTTTTAACACTTTGCCATGTTCTCTCTCTATGTTTTTGTTTTTGTTTTTCCCTGAACTATTTGAGCCTTCACTCCTTAGCACTTAAAATGTATCAGGTATATTTCTTAACGACGTTCTCTTATGTAACAATAGTATCATTATTAAATGCAAGAAATATAACATTAAAATAATACTTAATCTATAGGTCCAATCCTAATTTCATCTACTGTCCTTAGAATATCCTTCAGGATCATATTGTCTCTTTAGTCTTACTTAACCTGAAATGGCTCCTCAGCCTTTCTTTCAATTTCATGATAAACATAAAGAAGACAAGCCTGTTATTGTATAGGAAGCCACTCAGTTTGGTTTTGTCCAGTGTCACCTCATGATTAGATTCAGCTTCTACACACTTTTGGCCAGAATCCTACCTAAGTGATACTGGGTTCTTGCTCATTTTCAGGCACACAATGTTCACCTGCCCCATGTTGGTGACATTAATTCTGATCACTTTATTGAAATATTTCTGGGTATCTCTACTGTTGTTCTTTTCTTCCATTTTTAATAAGTAATTTGTTTAAAAGATATTTGGAGAATATACAAACATACTGTTCCTCAGACTCCCTCCACCTCCACTGGATTTGACATCTGTTGATGATTTGTGCCTGAATAACTTTTACTATGATGATTGCAAAATGATGATTTCCTAACTTCATCATTTCTTCCATATTTCTTAATTGGCAGTCTACTATAAAGAGGAATTTCCTCTTCTCTCCTTTTTTTCCTAATTTATTTACCTACTTAATAACTACATTGACTATGGATTCTTAGTTTATTCTGTGGGAGTCTCTGAGTTTTTAAAAATATTCTTCAAATGCAGGTGACAAGAAATTACAGATTTGAATTAAGGTCATTAATTGGGCAAAGGAAAGGTCATTAATTAGGTCAGAGGAAAACTCTTAAATGAGGACTCCACTCACCTTAGATGGCTACAATCAGGAGAGGTGTAAATGCTTAAGGCCATACATTAGGACTACAGCAAGGAGCTCTCACAGTGGACAGCGTGAGTTATCACTCACACTGCAGTGTCGCTCATCATCAGACATGATATCATACCCCAAAAATTCCATCCAAACAACCCATCTATTTCTCCACAACTAGCAAACTTGAATGTTCTGGCAAACTCCAAAGGACATGATTTACAAATAGTAGGTAATATTTGGATCTTTCCACAGAACTAGGTTCCAGCTTTTTCTTTTTTTTTTTTTTAACCAAATACAAATGATTTCATTTTGGAGCTCACTGTGTCATTTATCAACAAACAGTTTTTCATATCAGAAATTAGGCCTCTGTTATATACAAATAGAATGGGTTTGTGCATATTTATTTTGGTCAGAGACCACACACCCGGTGGCAGTTTGCAGTATTTACAGTACTCCCGATGCCACAAGGGGATCTCTGAGATGAGACCAAAGCTCAGGCCGCACAGCCTATGATTCCAGGTCCTCCTCTGCCATGGAAACAAGACCACAGAGGACATGTAGGTGGTGCTTGCTTCTTGCAAATGCTTATCTATGCGATTTAACTACCTCCAAGTGTACAACTCCACTTTCAACACTCTCAGAACAACGGTATTATTTCGATGAAAAGAAGCCCTTTTTAAAAGATTTGCAAAGTTTGGGGTCATTATAACCTCATAATATGGACCACTTTGGGACGGTTTGAAACACTTACCAAGAAAAGTCTGGAAATCCCAGTGGCAAGTCTCTCTGTCTTCAAATGCCACACCAGGGGTTGTGGGGAGTTGAGCAGAAACACAATAGGCTTGTGGTGAATGTGCACTGAGGAGATAGGATTCAGGTGCAGAGTGACCTAGGCAGCAAGAGGGGAGAGATGTTAGCACCAGCTTTCCAGGCAGATCACTCAGAGCAGCATCTGGATATCTTTCCACTACTCACCATTAAGAGAAGAAGCTATAAGCTAGTTCTGAATCTGTGAATAAGATGTTTCATGTTGAGCTAGATGATACTGCCAATATTGGGCCTTTTTGCTTCTCTACCCCCCCCCCAATTTTTTTAACCACAAAGTGGCTATTTCATATGCCTAATCTCAGCCAAACATGACTCAGTTCCCAAGAATAAAACACAAATAAACAAAACACTTTTTGTTTTATTTTCAAAATTGACAATGGCAGAATAAAAGGTACCTTCCTTCAGGACTGGCTTATCCTTCAGGTCAAGTGGCTGAGAATTAAAGAACAGGATCCCCCTCAGGATGGGTTATCCCTCTGGACCTTCAGAGAAAGGACTTTCTCCTGTCTCAGGTAAGCTCCAAGCTCTATAAAGTTAAGTGAGTTCTGACAGAGAAAGTGCCAAGAGAGAAAGAAAGGGGCTGCCAAGGGAGCTGCCAGGGTTCTCACTCTCTCAGCTACTAGTGGGAAGGGGTTTTCCAAAGAAATGAGGCAGAAAACACACCAAATAAACACTGATTGTACAGAGTTGCCTGGGGGGCTGGGGGTGGGGAGGAGAAAACTATGAGCCTGGACAGGAAAACAACTGTGGTCAGTTTTGAGGAAGGATCAAGTACTATTGTAAGTTACCATTATCATCATTAGCATCATCAAAAGGCACCTGTAAGCAAAGCCAGAAAAAGTGGACTCAGTGTCTTCTGAGAGCACTTGAGCCAAGGGCAGTCAACATGAACTCAGAAAAGCAAAATCATGCTTTTAATAACCTGTCCACAGGGGCTTTCTGTTCAGAGGGGTGAGGTGAAACAAAGAATCACATACTTAAACTGATGGAGAACTCACCAGAGAGTAACAAGGGAGAGAAAGGACAAAAAGGGCTTAGGCTGGGAAGGTACAGAACATCTGCAGAGGGCACATCAACCCTTTTTCTGATGATTTTCTTTGTCGTTTTCAGCATACAATCCCTTAAAGTTCACAGATATGCATAAGTTTGGGGCAAAATGCACACTACAAAATAAATAAGTATATATCTCAAATGAACAAGAATTTTTTTTTTTTTTTAGAAAAGCTTATGAAATGAGATGTATGAAACAGATATTCATACTCAGGTCCAAAATTTTCCAGATGGTCCAAAGTGTCAAGGCCTGGCTCAGACAATCGGGGAAAGATTTCTAGGAGTCTCAGCTCTATGAGCTTTCCTGGAAATGGCTCCTTCTTCAATATGTGGCAGTGTCTGGCCAAGATGAATCTCTGATTCTGGAACACAGATCCCAGGCAAAGCCCCAAAAGCCATCTGGCAAAGAAGAATTCACACTACAATTGGGAAATTAAAAGAAAAATACCCAATACTTTTTGTAAAAGATCATTTGGCAAGAACAAAGAGACCTGAAAGCGTCCGCTCACCTAATGCCTCCACACCCTTGCTTTTGTATACTTCCTTCCATTTGGGCAAATGTGCTGCAGGGAAGACAGGGCACAACTAAAACAACCAGCAAAGATTGAGAGGATAACAGCTCCTGGGAATGTGGGGAGAACAGACCTGGAATATCTCAAAGAAACCCTGCCCAAGTTGCCTAATTTCTCCTAGTCTGTAAAAAGGAAGGAAGGGTCCTCAGTATGGATCAATTATAGCTCAGGATAGATAATAGTTAAAGTCATAAGAACATCCTTCTGCAGTTCTTTACCATCAGATTGTCCAGTGATGGTGGTCTAAGGACCAGAGCTAAGGCAGATTGCAGCAAAGAACGGAGAAATGATACAAAAAATGGTATCCAACAATTTCTAGCTTAGAAATTCAAACTCCTTAGTTTAAGGAGTTGACCCTCAAGCCTTTATCAAATTTACACATAAAAAGCCATATATTAAGGGCTGGGGTTGTGGCTCAGTGGTAGAGCGCTCACCTAGCACATGTGAGGCACTAGGTTCAATCCCCAGCACCACATAAAAATAAATAAATAAATAAAATAAAGGTATGGTGTCCATCTACAACTAAATTAATAAATAAGCTGAGGCAGGAGGATCATGAATTCAAAGCCAGCCTCAGCAAAAGCGAGGTGCTAAGCAACTCAGTGAGACCCTATCTCTAAATAGAATACAGAAAAAATAGGGCTGGGGATGTGGCTAGGTGGTTGAGTGACCTGAGTTCAACTCCTGGTATCAAAAAAAAAAAAAAAATCCACATATCAGCTGAATCTACAGGCTTTAAAAGCAATAAGGAACTGAACGTAGGGGTGATGTGAGCCATAAAGGCTAATAGGGCCAAAAGGGATACATCCCAAATGAAGGAGCAAGGGCTAGTCTCTAGATCAGTGGCTTCTTTGTTAATCTTTGGGAGTCACAAAGCATTTGAGAACTCAATGTGAGTATGAACCTTCTTTTCTCCCCCTATCCCTCCCACACACACATCACACATCACACATCGCATGACATTTTGCAGACAATGGTAAGGAAACACATCCATTGCAGGTGCCATGAACCCCAGGTTAATTGCCCATTAACTCTGGGTAAGGAACCCATTGTAGAATAGCAGGAAAATTCTAATGGCAGAAACAGAAACAAAATGGCTCCATCTAATTAAACTAGAAAGCACACTTCTGGTCTAACGATGTCATCATTTCTGGGAAAGAAATCCATAGATGACGACTCAGAACTAAAAATCTATCAGTGTAGTTCCTGGGGCTTCAGTGGCCTCTTCAGACCCATGTTTGACCACATACCGGTCCATGCAGCCCTGTCCTTTTCTGCTTTCATTGTGTTTCTTTCAAACTGTGCTGAATAGTCAGTCTTCCTGGAGGGGTGAGGAAGTGCAAGTAAATCTCGTCTGTCACATCCCATATGTAGACACTGTGCCTCACACCTCACTGATCCCTCTCCTAAAAACAGGAAAGTCAATTGGTCTCATCAGTTCTGCCACATCTTCTCATTAGAGATATTCTGAGGTTATCCGTACACCTCAGTAAACATGCTAGGTGTAATTTTATAAGAAAATTCAAAACAAATCATTTTTTTTTCTTGGAACTGTGAATACAACTTAGTCCAAAGTCAAGGCCAACTCTAAGGAGCATAAATCCTCCAAGTGGAAAGACAACCTTCCTATCTTCCAATTAGGATGCATGTCCTTGCCCACATTATCACCAGGAAAAAAACAAAAAAACAAAACACAAGAACAACATTCTCTAGACCTTGGGTGGCGAAGACATCTCAGTTTTCCAAAGATTATCTTTGATAAGCAAAAACTAAATATATTGCCTTGGACTCTGTAAGCCACTTTATGAAAATGAATTATGTACTTACAGGCAAGAGAAAATGCTTAACTGCTTTTATGAAAAGATGCCATATGAAAATTGTTTTGCGTTTCCCAGAATTCATAGCATAGATGCAAGATATCCCTATCATAGAGATTTCAAAAGATTTCTTATTAGTAAGACCCCACCACCACCACTCCTGGGGTTTGTTAAAACAAACAAAACCAAAGTGAGAAAAACACCAACCGATATGAGAGCCTAACAGTTGCCCAATTTTGCTAACGTGTCAGTGAGGTTTTATTTCAACATTTTTGATTCTTAGAACAGCCCCTGTGGACCCACGAGGCAATGAAGTCATCCAAAACACTACCACAGAGACTCCTAGTATCTAAAACCAGACCAAATAATGCTCTGAAATGGATGATTCAATGATCAGTTTACACTAAGATAGATAAGAAAAGAACTCCAACAGCGTGTCTATAACCAAGACCCATAAAATCACAGGCTGGTCTGTATATAGCCATCATCTGTCCCCTGCTCAGAGGTAAGGAGACATCCCTTGGCAACAGTGCTGGCAGTAACTGAAAACCTCCTGAATCCTGGCCTCCCAGCACCCATATATTACACAGACAGACAGTGAGGCGTGCATCTATTTCAAGAAACTAGGGTCCCAGAGTTAAACTCAAACTTCACCTATATTTGGACAATGTGACTTTTAGGAACTTAATGGTGACTCCAGATGGATCTGAAATGTTGCAACTGATTGCTGGGGGAGGGGAGGAACAGTATTTAGCTCATTCTTGCTACCGTGTTTTAAAGGATATCCATTCTGAGGAACCATACCACTGACATTTCATTTGCTTGCCTTTCACCATTTGGGAATTGGTATAAAAAGATTCCTTTAAAATATTCTTGGAAGGATGGATTTGGAACATTTTAAAGTTTCCTTTTTTTTTTTTTAGTTTTGTATTTCCCTGAATTTCTAAAGGAACATTAATTAGTTGGTGCTGAATTCAAGGAATTGGGACCTCCTAATGTCTCTACCCCCACCACGGGGAGTCACCTGATTATCCTCCCTGGTCTCCAGAAGCTCTGGGGTCAAAGATGTCACACAGTTATGGCAAAAAAAGGCACCAAGCTGTTTCCTAGTGGTTTTGAATTGAAAGAGGAAAAGAGTCAATCAATTCCCACTAATCCCCCTCCCCCAAGGAGGACATGATTTTGGACTCCCTGGAAACCTCTGAAAATAATCTAATAAAACCACAAAGTTCAGGGGGATTCTAAAAGTCTGAAATTGGATGCAGAAATAAGTGTGCCTTCTTTCTTCCATATTTTGAATGCCCCAGAAAAATTCTGGGAACTAAATTTGGGTTGGGGATTGAGGGGCAAGAACTCATATAAACAGAAGAATATTTATAAAACTTACAGGTCATGACCCTCTAACGGGGTCCTGAGAGTATTGCAAGGGGATTCCAGGGACCCTGGACCTCCCTTCTCAGAGGAGCCATTGGCTTGGCCACTGCAGGAAGAGAGGCAGGGAAGTGGAGACCCTGGGTATAGGTATGTTTGGGTGTGGGAACACAGCTGGGGCCCTCGGCAGGCCTCAGCTGATAACGAAATCTGAGGACACTGACAGTATTTATTCTTCAGTATTAAACACAAGCTGTGTGAGCATCATTCTATATGTGCCACTAACACACTGTAGTCTTTCAGGCTTCAGGCCTGAAGTGCAGTAAAATCATGTTCCCAGATGGACACCTGTGGTGGGCTCAAAAGGCATCTCCAGTGAAATCCTTCCTTGTCCCTCAGCTCCATGTGCCACTGTAACAATCTGTTTAGATGTTTGTCTCCCCTGTCACATTGTAATGTCCTCAGAACATAATTCAAGGGCAGGAAGAGAGTCACATTTATTCCTGCAACCTTGGGACTAGCATAAGGCCAGACGTCTAATAAGTAATTAATAAGTTTTCTGGAAAAATGAATAAAAGAATGAGCAAAAGTTATTAATGAAATATGACTCAAATAATGGCTACAAAGTCATAATGCCCTGTTTTTCTGACCAAAAAAGGGGGTCATCTAATAAAGAAGACATTAACTTCACTATCAAGTACAACTTGAACTTTAAAACAGAGTCAAGAAAAGCAAACAGATTCCAACTACCAAAATGAATCCTAGGGGCTGCCCGGACAGTATGTTGGAGAGGATTCCGCAGCCACATCCAAGCCTTGTGGGAATAAACACAACAAACAACTATGGTCCTCTGCTATGCGTACAGGACAGAGCAGAGCAGCTCTTACAATGTTTATGTATGAAGACCTATGAGGCCAAAAAGGAAAGCAGAAATTTGACCTTAATAGTTATGCAAATTAAAATATATAAAATGTGAAAAATAATCTTTGAAACATATTCTCCTTCTCAAGGTATAATAAGGAAAATGTGTGAGTCAGAAGCAAGAACTACTTTACTGCTGGGAGAGAAGGAAGGAAAAAAGGAAAGGTAGGAGATAGGGTTATAAGCAAGTTGAGGGGAAGTAGCAAAAACTGAGAGGTCAGTGAACAGAGTTAGCAAGAAGGAGTCAACAAGTAAGAACAGCCATGGGTGTCTCCAGTGCCGGCTAATAATGTGGCTAAAGTGCTCTGAGGCAAACCTTCCTCCAACTTCACTGCAAAAGCTTCCATGGTGCCCACTCCTGTCATGAATGTGTGCCGCAGAACTCAGAAAGACACTGGTGGTATCTCAAATGCACGTGAATCAAGTGAGTCTGAGACATGTGGAATACAGAATCATAAACCCAAGGAGGGTGAAGACTCCAAGAACATAAGGCTCTGGCAGTCTCCAAAAATAGCCTATTTGGATTTCTACAAACCACAGGATGATCAGAGATGCAAACCAATCACTCACTCCTGAGTTGCAGGGGGTCCCAGCTGATGTGTCGATTAGACTAAATTATTCTCTAAGGAAACAATTCTGATCAGGGGAGGAAAACCTTGGGAATTCTGTGAAATCTTGTTTTCCTTTGAAAGCTAAAGCAAAAACAACTCCTGAAGTTCACAGTCGCAGCCCCCTGAGGGTATTCTGGTGGAGTCAGGTTATGCTTTTAAGGAAATGTTTTTGGAGAAATTTCAGTTTCAATTACATGGCCTACCTTGGGAGAGAGAGAAAAAGTAACATGGAGTCAAAGGTGGGGGAACATGTTATCAGTCCATGTTTGGGGAGCATTTTTTCTGAAACTGTATTATCTTCTTTGACCAAATGTTCCACACTCTTTCAGAGGCATGGAATCATAAGTGTTTTTAATTCAGGAAATAAACAATGTCAGAACAGCGTAAAGTACAAGGGAGCAAATACAGTGTGCAATGTTCATGTCAGTTTGGTACTTTGACCTGTTTTCCTCCACACAATCAGTTTTTGTTGAGCCCTGGGATGCCTTTTCAGGGTGAAGAACCTATCATCATGAAAAGCAGAGGGAAGGTTGCCAAAATTGCATTTGGAATTTGGCATGTTGTAGCTGATAAGCGTCTAAGGTGGGATAATTTCTTCTTAAAGTAGCATTCAAGTGTTTAAGTTTCAGACTTTCTTGAGGCAGCATTAAAAGCAGTTCAACACATTTGTTCTAACTGGAAAGGAGTGAGGCTGCAATACAGAATAGGACACCTGGCAGTGAAGTTGTTAAGGTAACTCTGCAACCTTAAGATCCTTTAAGTACTTTTTAATATCCTAAAAGAAAAGGGGAGAAAAAAGAAAAGAGAAAAGAAAAGGCAAAAGACCCAAATGGTGAGAAGTCTGAACAATGATCCTGTGGACATTTATTCACAGGTAAATCAGAATTGAGGGTTATGGCAAGGACTAAGAATGGGTTTTACCTCAGAATGAAACAAGTGTAAATTCTAACACAGACCATTTGTAAATTCTAGGTAGAACGCTTGCCTAGTATGTGTGAGGCACTGGGTTCAATTCTAAGCACCACATATAAATAAATAAATAAATATCCATCCATCAACAACTTAAAAAAAATTTAAAAAAAATTTTGTTGTTGCCCATATTTGACTTTGGGAAATATTAGGTTCTGCTTTACCATGTGGAAAAACTGTATGCTAACTTTTATTTTTACACTTCAAATGAGCTTCTAATATCTGAGTTCTACTCAGTGTGATGGACAGGAAAGTCATTCAAATACTTGACTAAGCAGCTAAACACAAGGTGGAGCATCTGTATTTAAAGGGTTTGAAAGTACTGTGAAGATTTGGGTTTCCCATGCAAATGGAAAAGGTTCAAGCTACTTTTTCATAATAGATCTCCAAAGAATTTTCTAATTCTGTCTATAATATAGAAGGTCCTAAAAGATATCGAGGTCATACTGCTTAAGCTCCACTTTGTAAATCAGTTAAATCTCAAATGCTTATTAAGTCAGTATCTTCTAGTCTTCTACTGCTCATTTTCTGCAAAACTAACATAGTTTGCAATTCTGCCTCCAGATCATACTTTGAAAATACCACTAATAAACAGCAATTAGAGACAAAATGAGAAAAGTAGAACTAGGGCTCAGGGGGTTGTGATGTAAAATATTTAGGCCTTGATTATAAAGTTCAACATGACGAAGTTACCAGCATCTTGCAGAAGTATCTGAAATTCTCTATGTGTGATGTTTGGGAAGAGAAAAAAAAATTTTGACTAATAGTATGAAAAATCTCTCCATAAAAATGTGATATAAATAAGTAAAATATGGTACTACCCATACAATAAATGATTATTTGGCCATAAAAAAGGGAAAAAAAAGTCCTAATAGATGATACAACATGAATGGATCTTGAAAAAAGGTCATGTGAAGTAGTAAAAAAAAAAAAAAAGCCAGACACAGGTCACATGTTGCATGATTACATTTTTATTAAATGTCCAGAACCAGAAAATCCATGGAGACAGAAAGCAAATTGGAAGCTGCTGGGCTGGGGATGGGGGATGGGAGAAAATAATGTCTTGTTACTCTTAATTGATATGGAGTGTTTTTTGTTTGTTTGTTTTTGAGGTGATGAAAATGTTCTAGAAATAGATAATGGTGATGGTTACACAACACTGTGAATATACAAATGTGACAGAACAGCACAATTTAAAATGGCTGAAATGGTTTTATTAGTCTGGGTTCTCCAGATCTTAATTATTAAGATCCCCAAGTCAACAATGGTGCAAAAATGAAACACATTCAGAAGAAACCATACATCAGTTTTTTATTTTTTTGAGGTGGGGATTCTCTATGTTGCCCAGGCAGGTTTCAAAGTGAACTCCAGTGATCCTCCTGCTTCAGCTTCCCAAATAGCTGGGACTATAGCCGTGTACCACCACAACAGACTCATGTTTGGAATTTTGCATGTTGATATTTTCCCAGGCTAGAAATATGTAGTACAATACTCTTTGCTGACACTGGGCAAGGGCAGGAGGTCACAGCTCCCAGTCAGGCATGAGATCATGGGGGAAAACAACCAGTACTCTGTGATGTGCTGTGTTGCTATGCTGCAATGTCCAGTTGGTTAGAGGGATTAAATGCACTTTCAACTTAAGAGTAATTTCAACTTGTGATGGGTTTATCAGGATAACACTTCATCATTTTACACAGAGGACCATCTGTATAAGAGGAAATTTATCATAGGAATTAGATCACAAAATATGGAAGCTGGGATGTCCCATGATATGCTGTCCACAAGTTGGAGAACCCAAGAGAGTCATTGGTGTAACTCTCAGTCCAGGACCCAAAGCCTGAAAACCTAGGGAGCTGCTAGTACAAGACCCAGGGTATGAAGGTCTGAGAACCTGTAGTTCTAATGTCCAAGGGCAGAAGACAAAAAAAGCTCTCCAAAAGACCATGAATTCCTTTCCCCTGCTTTTTCTTATCTCTGGGCATTCAATGGATTGGATGATGTCTGCCAACCATGAAAGAAGATTTTCCTTATTAATTCACCAATTCAAATGCTAATCTCTACTGGAAACCCTCACAGACACACCCAGAAATGATGTGTTCCAGCTATCTGGGTATCCCTTAATCCAGTCAAGTTGACACTTAAAATTAACTATCACAGTGGTAAATTTTCATGCTATGTATATTTTACCACAATAAAATGTGGTTTTAACTTTCACACAGGATAGACCAGATCAACTCTAGAGTTTAAGATCTCATTTGGAAAAGACTATAACTATAAGAAATTCATTTTACCTTAAGGCTAAAAATTCCTATCAATCCTCAGGACTCCAAATTCTCCAGAACTATGCCATACCCTAAGCTAACTTCAGTCAATAACTTGTGTTTCCTGCACATTTTTTTTGCATTTATTCAAACATCATTAGTTAAGTGCCTCTTATATGCCACGAACCACATCAATTACTAGCAATGGAAAGGTAAGAGAAAAACAGCCTATCTCCCCCAATTTGTTCACAGTTCAGTAGGAAGAGAGATGCCTGAAGGGATGGATATAGTACAACACCATGACTAAACTGTGTGGGTTATGTGGAGAGAGAAGAGGATGTCAGGAGCAAAAGAGAAAATAAGCAGCTTAGGCTGGGACAGGTCTCCCAGACAGGACAAACTGGACCCAAACTTGTTAGGAAACAGGCAAAAATCTGTCACCGTGATAAATTTTCTTGTTTCTCACAACTTCTGAACTACTTGGATTGGTTGGATAGCTGATTATCAGAAATATTTTAGGAAAAATAAGATGTATTAGATGAGCACTCAAACTCCTTCTGACCCTAGAATCTAATGATTCCATGGCTTCATTATTGAAGAGTTTTCCTAAGATTTTCAGATTCGTTTTACCTACTAATCATATAATTTCTTCTCTAAAGATGTTTCCTAAATTCATTTTTGAAATTGCATAATACTTGGGCTGGGCACAGTAGTACACCTATAATCCCTGCAACTTGAGAGGCTAAGGCAAGAAGATCACAATTTTGAGACCAGCTTGGGCAATTTAGTGAGATCCTGTCTCAAAAATAAGAAATGAAAGGGCTGGGAATGTAGCTTGTGGTAGAACCTTGCATGCCCAAGGCCCCCCGTACTAGGGGAGGGGAAAAGCCCATATATTTCAACATTTCACAAAAATCTGGAAAACTGTCCTGGTAGGTTCAGGTCACATCTGTCCATGTTTGGGAATATGTGAGCTGGCTAGCTTGTTGTCTTTTGCTTATAATTAGAAGTAGTTTTGAACAAGCTACTGTGCTTCATAAAATGTTAAATGAAATCTCTCCAAACCTTAAAAGAAACCACTCATGTAAGATTGCTGAAGTTAAATAATTTATATTTGTTATAAATATAATTCTTTGTAAACTTCAAGTTATAAGGAAAATTTTACTATTATCTCAAAGAAAGATAAGGAGTTTCATTTTCCAGACCACGGCAGATGAGCAATATTCTAAAATGCCCTTGTTTAGAACCGAGACAGAAATCTGATATAGTCAGTTACCTACACGATCTAGTCATCAGTTTCCACATCCTTAAGCAAACAAAGCTTCTAACCAGAGTTAACAAGTAGCAAAATTGTGTGATTTTTGTTTCCTCTTCTATTAATTTTCCACACACCATGGACAGTTTCCAGTTGGCACCAAGAAATAAAGTATGGATAACAGGAAAAATGAACATGTTAAGGCAGTGAACACCTAAATGTCAACTGAGGGAAGGACTCTTTAACACTGGCCTCACGCTTCTTGAAGAATGTCTTACCATCTGTCTTTTGATTAACATTTTTTCCCTCAGAATGGGATTCATGAAGTAAAACATGGCCATCAACGTAGCAGAAGAATGACAGTGTGGACACTGTTCAACTCTAACTCCATTAGTTCCCTCAGTCATCTGACCTTGAGAAAAGTTGCTTGACCCCTTTGTGCTACAGTTTCTTCATCTAAAATACAGGATAGTAGTACCTACCTTTTTGAGTTATTATGTGCAACAAGAAAATTAATACAGTCTCATATTTTAAAATGATGTGTTAGCTGTAGACAGGTTCTCAATTTTCTCCTACAAAGATCCTTCTCAGACCCCTTTCCTTTTGGTGAAGTGTTCTGCATTCACTACCCTAAAACACACTCATATCCGAGTTGTGTATAAAGTGAACATAATGTTCTACTGTACTTTGGAAATTTTCAAAGTCAAACTGTGTGCAAACTCAGGAAATGAGGTTTCTCAACTCTTTTTAGAAACAGGTGAGTTTATGTATTAACAAACTTAATTACAGCTTCATATTTTCACATACAATCAATTTTGTTCTTTTTACAGAAAAAAATATCAGGCTCTCTAAGAAGGTTTCAAGGTATCAGTGCTCTTAGAAGGAAGCTCTTACCAGCAAATACCCTTGACCTGTGTCCTGTTGACCTTTCCCTTACAGTACCTATTATCTGCTTATATTAAGTTAAGTTTGTACAAATGGACTCTCTTAGAGGAAGTGCTAGAGTGTGGATGCTGAGTGTCCCCCTCAAAGGTCCATGTGTTAAAGGCTTGGTTCCCAGGGTGGCACTATTAGATGATAATAATACTGCTAATAATAATGACATATTTAATCCTTTGACATCTGATGGGATAGGTATAATTATTATCCCCATGTTAAAACCAATGAAACCAATGCTCATAGAGTCTTAGCCTAATCAAGGTCCTAAGGCTGGTAAGAGGAGAGCTGACATTCCAGCCCAGAGTCTGGCTCTGAGTCACTGTTGAGGTACTGTGCACCCTTAGATGATGAGGCCCAGTGGAGAGTCCTTAGGTTATTGGGGTGTGACCTCAAGGGGGACTGTAGGGATCCTGGTCTCTCCCTGTTTGCTTCCTACCCAATGAGGTGAGTGGCTTTGCTCTGTCAGGTGCTCTTGCCATGATAAGCAAGAGGCAATTGATCAAGGACTAGAACCTCCAAAACTGTGGGCCAAAATAAATCTTTTCTCTTTATCACTTGATTATTTCAAGTATTTCATTCTAGTGACAGAAAGCTAACACTGGAGGGATTGGGACTTGTGTTTTTATCACCTTAGAGCCTGGTCCAATACTTGGAAACTCTATAGAAGTATATAAAAATATGGAATCAATCAATAAATAAACCAACAAACGCATTCTAAAGTAAAATTTATTCTCTCCCAAGTTCTACATTTTCTTCCAACTTGGCCATCAAGTCCTGTAATCCAATCCTTTGGGTCACTCTGTCTTCCTTTCTAAATTACAGGCACTTTGACCGGGTGGGTAAGAACAGTGACTCAGAGCCAGACTCTGGGCTGGAATGTCAGCTCTCCTCTTACCAGCCTTAGGACCTTGATTGGGCTAAGACTCTATGAGCATCGATTTCATTGGTTTTAACATGGGGATAATAATTGTACCTGTCCCATCAGATGTCAAAGGATTAAATATGTCATTTGTGTAAAGCACTTAAAACAGTGAGTGGCACAGAGTAAATGCTCTTTAAGTGTTAGCTATTATTACCTCTGCCCTTTAAAACCACAGTTATTTCCTCTATTCCCTTGGTTCCTATAGAAAGAAGCTCTTGTCTATATTGTTCTTCAAGCGGAAGATAGTTTTCCTTGTAGATCTCCAAACACCAGACTGCTGGGCTTGGCCCACAGTCTCTTCCTGAACCATCTTCTCTCTGGGCATACACAAGCCCTGTTAAGCTCTCCCTTCACTACCACTCTCTTTCTTCCCCACCTCACGACCCCATAAACTTCCTCCTTCATTCTCACAGCTCTTTCTTAGATCATTGTCATGACCAACACTCCATGGCTTCCTTAACTCTGGCTTCAGCCAGACTTGGAGATGCTTCGAAGGCCCATACAATTTGGGAGGTTAGGGAGCTGTTTGTTTTTAAAGGCAACATATCCTGAATGAGATGCCCTGTTTCCACGTATTTGTTGACACAAACCTATGACTGTTGGGCTTGCTATGAGCTCAATGAAGACCTCCAGCAGATACAATATCAAAAAGGTCGAGACAGCTGCAAAGGTTTCTGTTTCCCTGGAGATGGGAGAGTCATGGAAGGCTAAGAATCACCACAGCAACCAGACTACAAAAACAGTCCGTGGGCTTCAGCCCCATAACTCTGGTAAAGCAATTTGTACTCCGTGAAAAGGCTGGGGCACAGAAGTTGAAAGATGATCAAAGTAAACACTGCTCCTCAAGCACCATTTTGTTGTGCTGATTTCAAGGCATCAAGTCACAGCATCAAAGTTCTGTTACAAAAGATGCACATCGAGTGCCAGGGATTTGCTAGGCTGCTCGGATGAGAAGGTCTAGAGAGAAATTCATAGCACATTTTCCAAAACACCCATTTCAAATTTGCACTAAGAACAGACCAGGGTAAAAATGTATGCCATTATATCAAGTTACCCTGCCCATGTAGGAACAGCTGTTGATCCCAATCCTGGATTTTAAAAAAGGAAGAAAAAAAAAAACCTGGTGATTTTTCTGATAAAATATTAAAAAGACTTCATTTAATGCTGTACTTACATGAACTGATTCCTATAGTTTTGAGAAAAACTTCTAGAACCCTTATTAAATAGTAAATGAGAAAATAACATATTCTAAGATCTTTGATTGGCTACCCCAAATCTATAATAGTTTAAAAAGCAAACAAGAAACTACACTATATTATTTATGTATTACACTCCAGTTATTCCAGCTACTTCTTACTGGGACAGGAAGATTTCAAGTTCAAGGCCAGCCTCAGCAACTTAATGAGATCTTCTCTCAAAACAAAACATATTTTTAAAAATGGCTGGGGATGTAGCTAAGTGGTAAAGTGCCCCTGAATTTAATCACCAGTACCAAAAAGAAAAAAAGAAAAGACAAGTAACCCATTGCTATGGCACATGTCTACTGGGGAAGCTGAGGCAGAAGGATTCTAAGTTCAAGGCCAGCCTGGGCAACTTAGCAAGAATCTGTCTCAAAATAAAAAATAATCCAGGTGAAGTGGTGCACACCTGTAATCCCAGCAGCTCAGGAGGCTGAGGCAGGAGGATCTCGAGTTCAAAGCCAGACTTAGCAAAAGTGAGGCACTAAGCAACTCGGTGAAACCCTGAATCTAAATAAAATACAAAATATAGCTGGAGAAGTGGGTCAGTGGTTGATTGTTCCTCAGTTCAATCTCTAAATACCCCCAAAAATAAAAAATAAAAAGGGCTGGGGACATAGCTCAGTGGTATAGCACCCCTGGGTTCAATCCTCAAGTCTGGGGGAAATTTTTTAAAAATAAAGAAGTTCACAGTTACCTGGAAGCAAAAAGACAGATATAAACACATCTGTGGGGAACATACAAGGAGAAAGGGGGACACATCAGCTGGGCCCTGAGAGCAAGAAGGGCTGATACAGGCAAAACTAAAGTTGGGTCAAGGAGGAGGGCAGGGAGAATTTTGAAAGAAATGTCAGAGCAGTGGAGGTAGCATACGGAGATCTGAGGAACATTTAACTCAGATGGATCTGAGAAAATACAAAAAAGAATAAAGAGAAATAAAGCTGAAAAGGTAAACTGGGGCTACATCACAATGGGCCTTAAAGGGAGGCTTTATTATTTTGCCATGGGTGAAGGCAAAATAATACAGATACAATTCACTTTTCAAAGATGTGGACTATCATTTGCTTCCTGATAAATGATTGGCACATTAACTTCTGGAAAATTGTCGATCACACTAATGTATTAATTCATTAAATGCACTTCAAACACCTGACTTACTTGCCCAAAAGAATATACATCATTAACAGATCTAAAAAAAAAAAATTAAAACCCATTTTATTTACCATCCCATTCCAAGTCTTCTATAGTTTCCCTTTAGATTGTTGTTATTGGATTAACAAGGAATATCTCACAAGGTGAGAAAAATTAAACATTAGTCTTCCACCCCAAGTCTAGACTTGAGGATTTTACTCCTGGCTTTGCCTCTAGGTCACAGGCCTTCAATAAATACTTGTTGAGTTATAGGTATAATCAAAAATAATCAATGAATCAAGCATATAAACTGTGGAGCTTTACACATTTTTATAAGGAAGAACTCATGGGGCCTGGCGATTCTTGTCCTGGTTATAATATTCTATGCAAAAATCCATTAAGTCCTACACATGGTTCTCTAGTGTGCAAGAAATGAATTGGATTAGACCTCTTACCTAACCCTCTAGTTTTCCCCTCAGAAGCACAAACAGCTCACCTGTCTTCGCTGTTATGGTTTGAATGTGAAGTGTCCCCCAAAAGTTCATGTGTGAGACAATGAAAGAAGGTTTAGAGGCCCAATTATTGAAAACCTTAACCTAATCAGTGCATTAACCCCCTGATGGGATTAACTTTAGTGTGAGCTGGAAGCATGTAGGGTGTGGCTGGAGGAGGTAGGTCATCTAGGGCATGCCTTTGGAGTATATATTTTGTGAATTGAGCTTGGTATGTCTGTCTGTGTGTCTGTCTGTTTGTGTGTCTGTCTATCTATCTCTGTTTTGTGGGGGCCATGTCTGAAGCTGTTTTCCTCAGACACACTCTTCCACCATGGTGTGTTACATTACCTTGAGCACCGAAGAATGGAGCCTGCTGTTCTATGGACTGAAACCTCTAAAACTATAAGCCCCCAAGTAAACTTTTCCTCCTTTAAAACTGTTCTTGTCAGGTTTTTTGGTCACAGCAGCGAAAAAAGCTGACTTAAGACATTCACCCTACAATGTCTTCCTAAGATGTTCTCCTAAATCTTGGCAAGATAATCATCAGTATTTCTAATATATGACTAAAACAATTTAAGATCATCATCTCTCTTATATCTCACATTTTAAAAAAGAAAGAAAGTTGTTGGTAAGGAATTTTAGAATAAAAATAAGATTGTCTGATTTCCAGAAAATAATCATTCATTTTTGCCCTCAGTGATTAAAAGTTAATTCTCCTTGCCTGAAAAATAGAGGAAATTGGCTGTAACGCATAAATACTGGTGCTTTCCAAGCTTGTCTTCCTCCTACTGTAAGATTCCTGGCATCGTGCACTTAAAAAAAAAAAAAAAAGTTTTTCTGAAGTATCTTGCTGTAGGCTTCATTTTCACCATAAATGAAGAGACATATCACATCTCCATGTCCACCAGTAATTTTAAAGCCTATGGTTCTTTGAGCAACTGATGGAGTCAGGAACAGTCGTCAAGACAGACAGATCCCTAGAAATAGATGCAGTTATCAAGAAAAAATAGAATGATGTGTCTGAATCACCAATTTTATAAAGCCAGGTCACACCAAATAATTTGCATACTCGACTAAAAGGAACAATTGACCAAAGTTTTATTTAACCTGCCAAAGTGAATTCAAGAGAACAAAAGAGAAGATCTTTCTTCTTTAAACAGTTAAAAATATCCCAAAATGAATTTATCTTATTTTTCAGACCAGTGTGAACATGTTGTACAGAGTTCCTTTTGTCCTTGTCCCCTGGCCACCCCCTCTTGCCATCCATGGCAGTATGTGCCCTCTAGTCTTCTATGTTTGGCAGAGGCAAAAGAACCATGAAATATTCAAAGCTAATCCTAAGGGTAAATAATGATTTGTAGTGTCTTTTAAAACAGGTAGTGTTGACAATAGTCTTAAGTTCACTTATTTGGTTTTGCTAATTTCTTTTGGATATACTTTTTGATAAAAGAGCTATATGATTTATACTGAATTTCAGGAAAACTGGCAAAATTATTCTATTTTATACTGAAATATATAGCTCCCAGTATATCAAAATATGATTTCAGAAATAAGAGTAAATGCAAACAACATTATCACAGTGCCAGGTTTTTAAAACGCCATTTAGATGGCATAAATCATCTTTCGGGACAAGGGCAGCTCTTGGTTAACCCTTACATAAATCCTAACTCTGAGAACAAGTCTCAGCCATCACAATCCACTCGGTTAGTGACTGGGAATTCTTTCAGGGTAACAGGCAATGTGCTAAATGGCCACCATCAGGCACACATAAAGTTCCCTTATTTTCCCTTGCTTCCTCCCTCTTGCAGTCTCCCCATCTCACCCCCACCCCCACCCGTGTGGCACTTCACTGGCTGCTCCAGAAGCAAAGGAATAAAGAAAAAAAAATTAGAACCAGTTAGTGGGCCTGGTTACTGTAAGACAACTGATAAAATTCTGAAAGAAGAGAATAAAACCCCAAATGAAATGTGTATACAATAAAATCACTGATTCTTCATGATAAAGGAGATTTTAATGATGTTCTACTCCAGATGTTAAGGAAATTAAAGCCCAAAGAGATCATAACTTGCCCAAGTACCACAGCTGGCTACAACATCACTGGGATTAGAACCCAAATGTTCATTCCCATCATCTAGATGATCCAGCTAGTGGACTATTCGTGTCTCTCTTTATACAACCAATTGGATATCAGGGCCTCACTAAGTCCTCAGAATTAAGCACCAGCTCTTAACCACTGGATGAGGATAAAGAAACATTAGAAACACCAAAAAACAACTTCTCCCAGTGCAGAGCACCCCACGATTTGAAGCCTAACTAATTCTATCTCCTTCCACACTGGCCTTCTCACCTCTAAGGAACATCCAACCATAGGACGTTGACATTAGCAGATCTTTCATCTGGCCTCTTCTTCCCCCCAGCTCTCTGCACCATGGCTTGATCCTTTTCATCACCCAGTCTCAGTTGAAGTACCCCTCTGCAAAGAAGCCCTTCCTGTCTCTTGAATACCTGGGTACCCCATCTTCAAAAGCACCAGGAAGGGCTGAAATGGCCTTATTTGCCACAGAATCTCCAATCTTAGAGCACACAGTAAACACATTTTTAGAATGACTAAATGAACTAATCTAGGAAAGATAAACCAACATATGGGGCAAATCCATAACTGTGCTGATAAGTCCTTTCATTTACAATTTTATATATTGAAGAGGAAAGAAAAAAGGAGGACTTCAATCTAAGGCTTATCTCCTGGGCACTTTTTGTTTGTTTTTGTACTGAGGATTCAACACAGTGGCACTCTACCACAGGGTTACATTCCCAGCCCCGCCTTTTTAATTTAAAATTTGAGACAGGATCTCAATAAATTGCCCAGGTTGGCCTCAAGCTTGCTATCCTTCTCCTTAGCTTCCCAAGTTGCTGGGATTTCAGGCATGTGCCAATGTGTCTGGCTCTCCTGGGCACTTCTGATAAAAAAAAAAAAGTTTATTGATAATAAAACAAAAATAATCATCTTTCAGCCTACTCAAGATATGCAAGAATTCAAGTCAGAATATATTTCAAAGTTCACCTGATTCTGCCAGCAGAAGCCTTGCACTGCTGAAATTTTTGGGCATGTGAATGATACATTGTTTTATCAAAACGTTTTCCAAGATTCCTTTCCAAATTCAACTCCATGGTCTTTTTTTCCCTAAAGGGCAAAAACACCAACCTGTTTCCAAGCTATTTAGTAATATTTTGGCACAGATAATCCAGTAAAGAGAGTTGTTTGTATAGAACAGAGCTATCATTAATAACAGGGTGCCCCAACCTGTCCCTCTTTCTAAGCTCTTCACCTATAGATGACAACCCAGCTATTCACATTTAATTCTTACCAGATGGCTGTTTTATTGAAGCTCAAAGACTTATCTCCAATATGATTAAGTCGACAAACAACCCTGGGAGCAATATTTAAGCCCATATTTAAGAAAGACTGAGATCATCTAAATGGAATAGAAACAAGGGGGAAACCCGCTGTCCATTGCTTCTTTGCTAACTTTGGCAAATTCTCAAGGTTAGGGTTGTCAGGACTGCAAGTGACTGGCACTGTGCCTGACAAATAACAGGTGCTTAGCAAATAATGACTCAATGATTGAAGAAATGTCTATACCTTGAGAAAGTCCACTTTGCCCACAGCCACTCACACTGTCAATTCTATCTAAGGAAGTATGCTATGAATTCCAGCTTGGGCTCCATTAATTCCTTCCTAGCTCATGACCCTGGGTAGAACAATTAGACTCTCTCAGTCTCAATTCGTTGTGGAACTAACAACATCTCCATGGCTAAGGTGTTAAGAAGACAGAATAAAGTGCTGTAGGGTTTTTTTGTTTGTTTTGTTTTGTTTTTTAATTCTCTGGAAAGAAGTTTATCAGTGCGTGACTGTGGCTCTGTTCAGTGCAATGCCACTACCTTCTGCATGGATTTTGAAACAGGATGACAAGTTGATGGCAGCTAGACACAGGACCTTCAGACCACTTGGTTTCCTAATGAAGAACTAATAGTTTTCTGCCACTTGTCAACCTTCCCCTTAGCTTTGGGACTAAGTGCTCATTAAGATCAGCCCCTAAGCCAGGTGCAGTGGTACACAGCTGGAATTCCAGCAAAGGAAAAAAGGATGGCAAGGTTGAGGCCAGCCTCAGCAACTTAGCAAGATTCTGCCTCAAAATTAAAAAATTAAAAGGGCTGCAGATGTAGCTCAGTAGTAAAGTGCCCTTGGGTTCAATCCATAGCCCTGAAAAAAAGGTCAGGCCCTAGAGACTAAACCTGGGCAGCATAAATCCAATCCTCTTTACCATGGCCAGCTGCATCTTCACTAGTTATTCCTGGTCAGGCATCACTAACCTGGTCAGGCCCAGGTCTTGCCTATAAATTTTCACTGCAATTTTGGGGAATCCCACAAAGAAGGGTCCTGAGAATATCACTTTCAATCCACATCTGCCTCCAACAGCACATCTGCTCTAAAGGGGACCCACATTTCTGAACAGAAATTCCACCACCAGTGCTTGCTGCCTCCGCACCATAGAGCATGCTTTCTGAGAACTAGGCACATAGGAGTTCCAGAGCAATGAACTGCTTCATTCAGGCAGCTGGACTGTAGGTAAAGTGGAAGGTTCCTCCCAAATCTGTAGCTGGGAAGACATTTATCTTTAGAGATCTACCTAATTTACCACTTTCAGTGTTAATGATGATATCAAGTGAACCAGCTTTAAAGACCTGCAATAGTATAGTTAAACACCCATCCTCCCCACGTAAATCCCAACAGGCAAGGCCACCATATATGGGCTATCTCAGCTGCAAAGGTACTTGCTGTCTTCAATATATTTCATACTCCTCAACTTGCCTTTATTTTATTTACCGCTCTTCTCCTCTAGTCTTGGAAAAGTCTGCCTCCAGGTCCCTGAGCCAAACCACATCCCTATTTCAAACCTCTCCAACTTCTCACCTCCAAAACGCAGTGCCAGGTTAGTACACCTGGCTCCAATTACCCCAGCAATAAGCCTAGTTCCAGCCCCAGCCCCTTCCCACATGCTTGATTACTTAGCGTTTGTTTATCTCAGCCCAGCTGTAGTTGATTAAGTCTATTTGGTTAAGTTTCTGTCATGTGTGTTTAGGGCCATGATGTTTCTAGGTCTCCGTCCTCTGCTCACAGGTGTTGTTCTTGTCCCTGGGATGTACAGCAGACCGAGGGCTGGGGGATGCTTCCTCTGTCACTCCTACAATGTTTTGTACTGGCACACAGTCCATGAAGTCTGCCCTGCTGACTGTCCAACTGCCTGGTTCTAATTTACAGGGGGAGGGCCTTTTGCTTAGCAAACTGAAACGATTAGTTCCTCTAATCTTCTGTATTTCAATAAATAAAAGGGAGAGGGAGAAAGACTCATGTGTGTATTCTGTCCTGATGGAATAAAACAGAGCTCTTGGAAAAATCATGGTTTTTTTTAAACTGTGCAAGGCAATAAGATCTAAGCAATGAAATTCAAAAGCATTTTTCCATGTATTTAGAGGCCAGATTTGCCCCCCAGATCTGTAAATCCTATTTAATCCAGGGTTCCTTTCTAATAAATCATCAGATAGCCTTAATTTACATTTCAGCTATTAGCCACTGGAGGCTGAGGGTTTCTTAAAGGATATTGTCTTAAAGATTAGCAATTCCTGAAATACTTTCAATTCTAATATTTTAGTGTTATTTTTCACTAACAGCAAGTTATTTGTTTTTCACATTAGAGGCCTAGACTAACTGCAAAAATATACCCTCAATTCCCAAAGCAGACCCAAAAACAATAGCATTGAGCTGGGGCTGGGGCTCAGTGGTAGAGCACTTGCCTATCATGTGTGAGGCACTGGGTTTGATCCTCAGCATCATGTAACAAAAATGAATAAAGAAAAAATAAAGTTCTATTTATCTATGACAAAAACCAATATTTTAAAAACTAGCACTGAAAGAAACATTACAGTTCAATATTCCCAATTTACTTATATTGACCAGAAAAGAAACAAACTCACATGGTTCTATACACTTGCTGACATTTAAACAAAAAAGATTGTGCTTGATGGAAAACCAAGTCCAGCTTAAGACTCAGAGTTAAGTGCTGTTTTCTACACCTTAAAATCCTGGTTTAAGAATCATTATGTCTGAGGCTGGGCACAGTGGTGCATGTCTATAAATCCCGGTAGTTTGGGTGGCTGAGGTATGTGGATCATGAGTTCAAGGCCAGCCTCAGCAGGTCAGTAAGACCCTAAGCAACTCAGTGAGACCCTGTCTCTAATTAAAATATAAAAAAAGGGCTGGGAATGTGGCTAAGTGATAAAGCATCCCTGGATTCAATCCTGGAAGAAGAAGAAGAAGAAGAAAGAAGAAGAAGAAAGAAGAAGAAGAAAGAAGAAGAAGAAAGAAGAAGAAGAAGAAGGAAGAAGAAGAAGAAGAAGGAAGAAGAAGAAGAAATAGGAAGAAGAAGAAGAAGAAGAAGAAGGAGGAGGAGGAGGAGGANGAGATAAACAAACGCTAAGTAATCAAGCATGTGGGAAGGGGCTGGGGCTGGAACTAGGCTTATTGCTGGGGTAATTGGAGCCAGGTGTACTAACCTGGCACTGCGTTTTGGAGGTGAGAAGTTGGAGAGGTTTGAAATAGGGATGTGGTTTGGCTCAGGGACCTGGAGGCAGACTTTTCCAAGACTAGAGGAGAAGAAGAAGAAGGAGGAGGAAAAAGAAAGAAAAAAAATCATTATGCCTGAACCACAGATATAATTTTCCAGGAAATACAATTAGTGAGAAATTTCCAAATACAAACTTGCTAGATTTAACCTATTTTCTAAAGCTACACTGTTGCAACAACATATTCACTTGTTCACTCGTGCATTTATTTCACAAATACTTGAAGGCTGGACACTGTTTTAATTGCTGAAGGTATCAGTGAACAAAACAAAACATGTATCCTTGTGGATATTTTAGGTGAAGACACAGAAAATAAACATGTCTAAATGTAAATGAATACCAGGTGGTGATATGAGTTATTATTTATTTATTTACTCATACATTCATTCATTCACTTATTAAAGCACTGGGGATTAAACTCGGGGTACTTTACCACTGAACTACATCCTCAGCCCTTTTCATATTTTATTTTGAGAGAGGGTCTCACTAAGTTGTGGGGCTGGCCTGGAGCTTGTAATCCTCCTGCCTCAGCTTCTTGAGCATCTGGGATTACAGGCATGTTCCACTGTGCCTGGTTATGAGTCATTTTTTAAAAGTAAAATAGGGTCCAGAGACTGCAGGTGGGGAGTTTATGGCTATTTGAAATGGGGTGGTCAGTGAAGGCCTCTCGGCAGCAGGACTGGGCAAAGGTAGGGAGCTGAGTGAAATGCTCCAGGCCAAACAAAGACCCTGTCGAGGGGGGAACGCAGGATATCAGGGCCAATAACAAAGTACAGTGAATAATGATGAGATGCTGGGAGGGGCCTGAAAGACCACCTGGGGCCCTGGAAGGGACTGGAGAGCTTATTCTAAATGTAATGGGAAACAAATGCAGGAAGCTGAGCTGTGAATTTCATGAACGGACTTACATTTTTAAAGAACTGCGCTGTTGCTATGTACAGAATAGATCTTATTAGCTGATAATGATAGTAGCTGACATTTATGGAGTGCCAATTATATTTCACCCACTATTGTAACCACCTGTCACCTTATAATTATTTAACTATCCCGGCAACCCTATGAAGTAGATTCTATCCTTATTCCCACACAAGGAAAGTGAGGCATAGAGAATGTAACTGATTTATCCAAAGACACAGAACTGATAATCAATAGAACCAGACTTCCAAGGTAGGCATTCTACACAGACCCTGCACTATTAAAAGGCTGGGTTAGAGATCCATTGCTTCACAAGTTAAAATGTGATGGTGGCTCAGACAAAAGGCAGTGGGCAAAGGTGGGCAGATTCAGAATATATTCTCACAATAGGACAAGTAGGATTGACTATCTAGGAAATCATAGGTAATCATAGGTAATGCCAGCATTTCTGGTCTCAGCAAACTGGGTGGCAGTCTCCTTTACAGAAATGGAGAACACAAGGAGGGAATAAACTGGGGGCAGGAGGACAGCATGGAACTCAGGTCAATCTTCTTAACTAATGTGAGGAAAAGAATGTATCACTTCCTATGGCTGCTATTAACAATTTGCAAAAATTTGGTGACTTAAAATGATAAAAATTTATTCTCCAACAGTTCCAGAGGCCAGACATACTACATCAGTAATGATGGGCCAAAATTGATGCGTCCACAAAGCTGTGCTCCCTCCAGAGGCTCCAGGAGAAGATCTGCTCCTGGCCTCTCGAATTTCTCATGGCTGCTGGTATTCCTTGGTCTGTGACCCCATTCCCCTAAGCCCTGACATCAAGATCAAATTGTCTTCTCTTCATCAAATCTCCCTTTTAATAGGATATATGTGGTTGCATTTAGAGGCTACTCACATAATCCAGGATAATCTCACATCTCAATAATCTTAATCACATCTGCAAAGACCCTTCTGAATAAAATAACATTCACAGGTTTTGAGAGTTAGGATATAGAAATATCTTTGAACTTATCACAGAAATGAAAATAATAAAATCCACAGGTATGGATAAAGAGTTAAAGAATTTTTCCTCTTTTATATAAGAACTTGATTTTCTGTTAACTTTTAATTCTGTGACCCTGGTAACCTGATAAGACATGAGGTCAACCATAATACAAGGCAACTCACTTAGTTGGAGCTGGATTTTTGGTGGGGGACAGAAGGAAGAGGGATACTGGGGATTGAACTAAGGAGTGCTTTACCACTAAGCTGCATTCCCAGGCCTTTCTTATTTTGAGATATAGACTCACTAAGTTGCCTAGGGCCTCCCTAAATTGTCAAGAATGACCTCAACCTTTTGATCCTCCTGCCTCAGCCTCACAAATTACTGGGATTACAGGTATGCATGTCTCTGCCTGGCTTGGAAATTTTTTAAATTTGAAGCAATATTAAGGCATCCTGAGAACATTCGCTTGGTGGGTACCATGGAAACTGTTCCCATAGAACATAGTTACTTTTTGGCTGCTTGGAGCATGTGAGGCTTTTAAACTAGGGTAAGACACATATGCACACAGACACACAAATGTAGATCTCATCTCCCGGCATTTAAGCCAACTAGAGAGCTCCTGATGGTTGTAAGAACAATCCATAGATAGCCACAAGGTACCCCAAAAGAGAGGAATGCAGTGCTGCGCTGCTACCTACCAGATGCAGTCCTTACCTTATTCTTTTGAGTAGACTGAAGCCACCTGTGTCTCTTGTGTCTAAATGTTTATTTGACGCCAACGAGACCCTCGGTATGTGCTTGTTACACATGTTACACATATCATTTCAGTTAATTATTTCCATTTCTATTTCCATCATACCTTTTACCACAGTTACCAGCAGGGAAAAGGAACAGAGCATCTATTTCATCTGGTGGCCCTCCAGTGGCCTCACTCATAAGCAACAAATTGGCTAAAAGGGGGAAAAGGAAAACTAGAAAAAAAAATTTTTTTTGGTTAACTTAAGAAAAACTGAGTTGCCTGTTCCCTCAGGGAGGAAAAGTACATAGTGCCTACAGATGACTGTCATGCTGCTGCCCTGGGCCTTCCAGGGTCCCCAGCAGGATTAAATGCAAAAGCCCCAGCCCGCATCTCTGCTGGAAAAGTACAAGTGGGCTTGTTACTCAGAGCCAAGATAAAGGATGAATCTTTATGAGTACCGTAAGTATGAGTCATGAAAAATAGGAAACACATGTAGGACGTATACATAGTAATTGTACCAAGCCAGGAAAAGTGTTTAGGATGTATATAAGAACACACAGCAAAAAAGACTAAAAATTACCCTGGTACATTGCTCCAAAACATATCCAAAAAACTCAGAGACAGGCAAGGGTCCATTATCACTCTATTCTCTAATAAACATAAGTCACTTTCATATTTGGAAACAGTCTTTTTATTTTTTTTTAATGCAAGTAGGAGGAGAACTGAATCAAGAAGAAGTAACTTGCAGAAGGCTTTGAAAGATTTTATGATTTGGGAAATTTGAATAGCTTCCAACTAAAACACTGGGAATTAGATCTTTAACAGCATTAAAAATGAACAAGATTCCTTCAGAAAAATATTTGTTCACAATGGTCCTATTACCATTTCATTTTGATTTTCACTATCTTAACAACCAGTAGCAATAAGTGGGGGAAAAATCAGAATCTTTAAACCTTAGAAAAGCAGGAAACAAAAATAAACAGCAACACATGCACCAACAACAGACCAAGACAAGCACTGGAGGCCTCTCAGAGATGCTGGGATCAAGAGGAAAAAATCCCTGTGGGCAAGAGATACAGCCCCCTGGATAACTGCACCAGATGAAAATTCAGGCGGTGTTCAGAATATAAAGGAGGGTGATCACCCCCTGAGATATGACAGATAACTAAGGCAAAGTGCATCAATATTAGAAACAAGGCTCTTCAATTGCCTTTAATTTTGGAAGCCCTCTAAATTTAAGATTTAGCAAGGAAAGCAAAGGAGACAACCTAAAGGCCATACATCCTACACAAAAACATGCTTGTCCTAACAGAATTTTGGCTCCCTTGAACTTCTCCTTCACCTATGGAAACTGCCAGGTCTCAACGAGAACGCTGCTTGCATGTCTGTCTACTTGAGGTTGAAGTAGGAAAGAGATGTGTATTGTTTCAAACTTCATTAAGTGTTAAATTTACCTAAGACTCCAAGAAAGTCAGTGCCAGTGTGAGGCAGAAATCTCAATATAACTTACATATCACAGAAAAAAAAAATCCAACTATAAGCCACAAAAAGACCCCAGGAGCATGGCTAGAGCTGAGAATCTAATACCTCATTCTCTAGAGACCGTTCATTTCTCAGGCCTCATCTTTTTGCTCCTCTCCTGGAGGCCACACATCACTCAAGAGGTCACACTCGTGAGGGACTTACCTCTTAAGATGGCATCAGTGCAGTTTCCAGTTAAATTGGCATAAAGGTATCAAGCACCTACCCTGCTACAAGCCCAGTGGGCACAGGGTACCTATAGCTACATTGCCAACCTGCCATAGCAAATTCAAAAAGAATCAAATGTGTGTGTACGTAGTGGGGTACAGACAAAAGTTACACTATGGCAGGGATCCTGGATGCTAAAGCTGGCTGTGATCCTGACTCACAGAACAAGTAACATCCAATCAGGTCTATCTTCAAAAGAGGTCAAGTCTACCTGTAATTCACCCCTCCTCCACCTCCAAGAGAAATAAACATTTTATATTCAGTTAAAGGACTCTGATTCAAATGAAAACTGTAGGGTGTCTTGGAATACAGATAGTGCCAGATAATTGTGCACAAAGAATCACTCTCAGGAATTCGAAGTATAACCATCTCAATAAAGTTTTAGCAAAATTCTACCAGATTTCTAGAAAATGGTGATAAAATTGTAAAAGCCCCCCCCCCCCTTTTTTAATCAACCCCACTCTTACCAGTTTCAAGGGCTACCTAGTATCTGGGTCTTGATACTTCAGCCTTTTAGACAAAACCAAGGAGCTCAGGGAAAGGACTACTTCAAGTAGCTCAGGGTCAAGGCAAGGTGCCCCTACAGGCTGGAAACAAAAGCCTAGGGCACACGAGTACAGTGGAGGCCAGAGAAGCAGGTCCTCCAACAAAGTCAGATTCCTGTGTCTTTAAAACCAGACCCTCATAAATGGCTTGCTTCTGCTGGACACCATGCTCTAAATAAACAGACTCTTCTGGCCGACACACAACTTCCTGTAGGGTTCTGGTGGGTAAAGCTTGAAAAGGCTGCCAAATCCAATGACCAGCAACTTCTGAGCTGACTTAGAAAACAAGCTACAAAGACTTGAGTCCAGAGTAAACAAAGGAAAGAGCCACATTAAACAAGGAACAAATTACTATACAGGCAGGGATATTTTAAGTACTCACTGAGCGAGAAAACAAAATTTTTAAATATCAGGTTATTAGGTATTTAATAATACACAGTAGAGTAAAATGCTCTCTTTCAATTGGAGGAATCAAAGTTAATTAATTCCAGCAATATTAAGAATTGGCTGAGAGTCACCTCCTACATCATGAGGACAGATCATTCTCAATGGCCCAACTTCAAACCCGGCTCAGATCAAATGAGCTACCCAAGGGAGCAACACAGAGTCAAAAACCATTTATAGCTTTTTACCCAGCTAAGGGAAAGACTAACTAGTTTACTAGCAGATGACTAAAACCCCTCAGAGTAAAAAAGAATGTTACAGAGATTCAGAAATGGTCTGGAGAAAGACTGAAACAGAGATCTATAGAGTTACAGTAAATCTTAAAGTGGATTAAAGGAGATTTAACTAAGAAAAAAATATATCAAAGCATTCATAGAAAATGGAGGGGCCTGGGGACCAAACAGCAAGTTCACTGATATAATACAAATCAAATAAACATTGCACCATGGAAAAGAAAAGTAGTTAAGAAACTTATAGTGATACTTGAAATAACATTCTTATACCATGCAAGAACCCAATTTATAAAATGCAAAAGACATCCACGGCCCAGTTCCAGTCCTTAAGAAGTTCCCTCTCCAGTTGGGTGCACAGAATTAACACGCATAATTCAGTAGCAAAGAATATGGGGGAAAATATAATTCTGTATAATTCTGTACTCTGGGGAGGAGCAGAGCATGACTGGGGGAAATGAAGAATTCAGAGCAACATTTTAAAAAGAGGAAGATGGAGAAGGGTAAAGGAATCAGAAAAAGGACTGCTGGAGAGGAAAGACTGATGTGTGGGTTTCTAATGTGGCAAGACATGAGAGAATTAAGACAAACGTTCAAGTGGAATTAAGAAGAAAGGCCTACAGGTGTGGTAGCACACACCTGTAATCCCAGAGACTTGGGAGGCTGAAGCAAGAGGATCTCAGCATCAACAACTTAGGGAGGCCCTAAGCAACTTAGCAAGACCCTGTCTCAAAGAAATAAAAATAAAAAGGGTTGGGGATATGGTTAAGTGCACCTATGTTCAATCCCTGGTACAAAAAAGAAGGAGAAGGAGAAGGAGAAGGAGAAGGAGAAGGAGAAGGAGAAGGAGAAGGAGAAGAAGAAGAAGAAGAAGAAGAAGAAGAAGAAGAAGAAGAAGAAGAAGAAGAAAGGCTTAGAAACAATGGATTCAGCAGATAAATCAGGGGTGTGATCCTAGCCAGTATTTTTTTTTTAAATAACAGGGTCCTGCTATGTTGCCCAGGTTGGCTATAAACTCCCAGCTCAAACAATCCAAGTAGCTGGGACTATATGCATGCCATTATGCCCAAGCGTGAGGCCTGGGAATCTGTAGTCATAAGCATCTCCAAGGGATTCAGGTAGAGGGCCTTCACACACCACCCAGGCTTTGAGAAACACTGATCCACAGGAGTGAGTCCAAATCCTTACTTGTGCAGCCTTTTCAATCTCATCTTCCACTTTCAGGCCCCAGCCCAGCCCCCAACATTGTCCCGTCCTCTATCCCAGAAGGTAGCAAGCTCTTTCTGCAAAGAGCCAAACAGTAAATATTTAACACTTCGTGGGTTTCTGTCACCGTATGCAACTCTGCTATAGCAGTAAGAAGGCAGCCACAGATAATAGATAAATAAATGAGTGTGGCTGTATCCTAATAAAACTTTATTTACAAAAGCACATATCAGACTGGTGAATGGATTAAAAAAAAACAAAACAAAACATGGTATAGCCACACAATGAAAGACTACAACATGGATTAATCTTAAATACATTATGCTAAGTGAAAGAAGCCAGTCACAATTTACGTACTGCACGATTCATTTATATAAATGTCAAGAATAGGCAAATCTGGAAAGGGGAAAGTAAATTAGTGGTTGCTTTGGGCTGGGCAGAGAGCACAGGGAATGGGGGCGTCACTATGAAAGAATACAAGGTTTCTTTTGGGGGGGGTGATAAAAATATTCTAAAATTAGATTATAGTACTTGTTGCATACCTCTATAAATATACTAAAAACTTGCACAGTTTAAACAGGTGAACTTTATAGTATATAAATGGTATCTCAATAAAGCTACTTAAAACCAAAACAGGCAGCAGACCTGTTTGGTTTGGTCCAAGGGCCACAGTTTGCCACGCCCTCTGTATACCAGCCATACCATGTATAGGGGAAAATTTTCCTCCACAGTTGGTTTCTACTCTGCCCTCTGGGTATATTAAGGCCACTGTCCTTCCATCCAGCAATTTCTGCTTGCTTTCTAAGCCCTCCGTTAAATGCTCTGTCTTCTGGAAATCCTTCCCTCACCTGCAAATAGAATGACCACTCCCTTTGTTGAATTTCTGCAAAATTTTAATACATTAGTCATATTATTTGTTATTTAACATTAAATGTGTTACCCTTTAATTCCAACGGGCACTAAAGAAATTTAAAAAAAAATTGAGTAGAATCTAGAGAGGATGTCCACCTGACACACTGTAGGCTCTTGGTAACAAGTCACTGAAAGGGGCTGTGAGAGAGTACACAAAGGAGTCAAGGGAGTATTATTTAAAGAAGATTGGTTCTATGAAATAATTCCCAAGCTAGATAGAAAGAATCAAGGCCTAAAGCTGAATACAGCAGTCCCAAGAGAACAGGAGACTGCAGAGTTAGTGGAGAGAACAGAGACATTCAAAGGAGAAGGGAAAATGACAATAAAACTTGGTGACTGACCCAATATAGGATCTGAGGGGGATGGGTAAATGCAAGATGGTTCAAAAGTTCCAAGACAGATGTCAATGGTGACACTGAGGGCACAGGGAAGCTGGCCCTAAAAACCAACACTGGAGTGAAGAGAACCAGCTTAGGCAAGTCCTTGGATTCCATTTTAGAGATTATGAAGAGAAGCATTAGCTGGCATTGACCACTAAGTGTGTGCCAGGCACACAACGCCAGCCCTAAATGCACAGCAATGCCCCTCAATCATCAGTGAACCCCCTAAACAAGTGCAACTATCACCTGCGCTTCACAGGTAACGAAAGTGGGCTTAAAGAATTAAGTGTCACCCAGGACCCCACAGTTGGGAAGGAAAGAGCTGAGATTAACCCTGTATCTGAAGCCTGTCCTCCACACCACACCTCAGGCACCCAGGAGCTCAAAGTAGGACTGGGAGACCCGACTGGCATTCCACTTGACAACCCATGGAGAGTTCTGAGGATGACAGGCAAGAAGTGACAACCCAAATCCTAAGGACAGACAGGCCTCCTCAGGAAAACAGAGGACCAACAAAACAGCTGCTTCGATTAAGAAACCCTGAGAAGAAAAAAGAAAGCTGGGAAGGAAACAGAAAAACAAGTGGAAAGGGAGACAGAGAAGCTGGCTAATGTACCATCCTGAAATTAACAGGGAGGTACCTGAAGAAAGAAAAAAATTGAGGAAGATAAGGAACAGGGAAAGACAAGACAGTAGAAAGAGCTCTTCAGTAGGAATTGGGGTCCCTGGGTGACAGTCCAGCTCCTATCTGACAGTGAGCAACTTGCCATTTCACTCCCTGGACTGGTCCCCTCTGGAGATGGGCGGGACTAGACTGGCCCCTCCCCAATCCAGCATCTCATGAGCAGTCAATAGGCAACATCAGTGACACCCACAGGTAACCCCAGAAAGCAGAAGTCAGGCAGCAGATAGGGAAGTACACCCAGATGTTCATTCATTCAGGAAATTGAATAGGAAAGGAAAAGAGAAATAAGGAAGCACCCAGAGGCAATCAGAGGGACCAAGTTCACCCGCAGCTCTTCATCATATAGAAAGAAAAGCAAACTTATTAAACATACATCTAATTTACACAAAAAAATATTTAGAAAACACAGAGGAAGAATGGAAAATAATGTGATAACACTTCTGCAGAATTTAAGTCTTCAAATTAGAGATATCAGCAGTAAGTTTCCCTATATTTTCATACAAAATGTCAAGACAACAGATACACAATGGGAAGGAGAAACACAATTGGATAACGTGACGTTCTGCACTCACATAAATTGGTTATTTGCCCAATTGACATATCTGGTCTTGGATTTATAGACCTTCTCTTTACTTTGGTGATTTTTTTTAATCCTCTCCAAAAAAATTCTAAGAGCAAAAAAGTCACATTTTCAAATATGGAGGATCTCTTATAGAAACAATCTCTAACAAGATTTTCAGGAAATTTAAGAACATCAAGAGCAGTTACCATGACAACAGCAGTGAGGGTCAGGGTTGTAACTCTAACCTCCAAGAAGACAAAATACCACACTGCTGGACAAATTGTAAAAGGGGTCAGGGCAGTCTCTTCTCCATCTGAGGAAGGGGCAATAATAAGAGGTCTTTTCCCAATCTTCAGGTTCCAGCCATCAAAGAACATAACCGACATTACCGCAGGCTAAAATGGCAAAGTCCAAACAAGCTCAGTCCCCCTGGTGGGGCAGGGGGTGTGTTATCCCAGAGCAATTTTATAGCACCTAGACATTCCTATGATAAATGATAGGGTTAAGCTGTATAGCCAGCCAGAGTCCTGGTAGGCATAAGGAAACTCCTTTACTTAGCTTGTGTCCTGATTGTTTGCTAACCACTGGTGTTTACTAGTATTCATTGATTTCTGCTTTCATTTTTTTCCAGAGTTTCATTTAAAAAAAATTAATTTCATTTTTTCCAAAATTAAGTTTTTGGAGAGTCCTTATTTGAGAATTAGCTGTAGTTTCAGATTACACATCTTGCCCCAACATGTTAGAAATCATCCTTGACTGGTGTGGCCAGTTCTAACTTTGGCTTGCATTGTCCTCTGTTGCAAAATCCTTGCTTTGCTGCCCCGAAACCCTGATCCTATTCAGCCCTGGATGGGTGCCTCCAAGCTGCCCAGCAGACTGTCATTCAAACTGCACTGAGCAACATGTGAAGGGGCAATTCTTTAAGAGGAACCTATTCCTTTAAGTTCTCTGTTCCTATGTGAGAGACAAAGTCAATTGCCTTTGAAGATGTGAAATAATTTCTATAGCCACATTCAAATGAGGGTGGGGAAGAAGGGAAGGAAAGAAGGAAAGGGAAAGATGGTAGAAGAGAAGAGGAAAAAAAGAGAGTGTTTGGGGGAAATTTAATATATCTGTTGTAGGTCTCTGACAAAATGGTAAGTTTAGAGATAATCTTACCTGTCACATTGGGGCAAATTCCAGAACAACCTCCTTTTAAACAAACACCAAGCATTGCTTACATATAGAGGGTTCTTGTTTAAAAACTGAATTTCAACAATATACAGCGTCTGTGTATGAGGGGAGTTCACTTTGACACTTGCTTAGTATATACATTATCTAAGATAACACAAACATAAATAGCCCTTTTTTCCTGCATATATACAGAACTAGCATTGGGAAGTCATTCCTGAATAATAGCAGAAGGGAAAAATGCTCCAAATAGAGAAGGAATGTAGCAAGTTTGCTGATGTTCATTTGATGTTTCTGCTGTCATACATGTGCTTTCCAAAAAGTCAGCTTTGAAATCTTCTATCAGTTCTTCAAATAGTAATGGGCAAGACACATACCCATTGCCCTCTCTCCAAGCATTGTAGTGTCTGTATTTTGATAACTCAAAGGAAAAACAGAAAAGTTATCCATCTGTTTAAATTGTAGAAACATGAGGAAAGACTAGATATAGGTAGATAGGTAAGTATATCAGTAGATAGGTAGGGAGGTAGAGATCTCCAAATCTATCAAAGTCCTCAATGTAAATGAAAGGATATTAAATCAGATAGCAAAGCCCAAATACCAAAAGTTTTTGAGTCTTTTTCTTCTTTAGCAGGAGAAAGAAGAGTCTTGTTTGTTTGTTTGCTTTTGTGGAGTGGAGACTGAACCTAGGGCCTCCCGTGCATGCTAGGCAAGCACTCTTTCTCATAGCTAAATCCCCAACCCAAGGAGAATCTCTTAATGTGCCCGTTCTCCCCTACACAGGTAAAGCAAGTTTGATCTTAAGAAGTACTGGATTACAAACAGAGGACAGGTGAGGCACTTTTGTGAAAGATGCTAAAAGCATTAGGAGATGATTAGTTATGAAAACAGATAAAATCTCCCTTGGCAGTGACATTTAATGTGGGAATTAACAACCCCACGGAGCACAATGGCTCCTGAGCTCAGCCCTGCTTTAATAATTACTGACATTCGGTGTGATAATCCTAAACCATGAAAAAGAAAAAAAGAAACACTGCCACACACGTATCAACCTTAATACTGTCCCTAAAACACCAAGGAAATAAGAAAGGACCCCAACGATTGGAAAGCCTATGCACAAAACCCAAACCCTCCCTGGGACACATGCCGTCTCAGCCAACCGATAGAGCCCACAGGCCTGGTTAGCAGAGTTTGCAGGACAGAACAAGGTAAAAGATGAATGTACAAGAGAGGCCATCTCAAAAGTGTGGGGAAAGCTTGAACTGTAGTATCAACACTGCTCAGAGGCAGCTCCACAACTCATCATCTGCTTGTCTAACCTCCCCAAACCCAAACGTCCTCAAGCTGCTGGGGACTGGCAGAGCTTGTACCCTTCATGCACAGGGCTGGCCCACAGCAGGTACCAACTGCTACCACTAGTTGCTGGTACTGTTATTTGTAGGATAAGGGAGCTATTAAGAGGAACGCAGAACAGTTAACATTTCAGATGTGTTTACTTCCTTCTCTTTCTCCTAACTGTGGGTTTTCTTGCCCCCAAAAGAACCAAGAAGGGGACAAGTTCATGCCACAGTCCTCAGAGAAGGTATAAAGTAAAAGCAATTTGGAGCCACATGTGTGATTAACCACACATCCCATTTGGCCATGCCTGCCAAGAAGCTTAGAGCCAAATTTCAAACTCAATCATAGCAACTATGTGAACCCACACAGCCAACAAGCCTCACTCTTCTTTTTTTCTTTGGTTCTCATTTTGTACTTCTGCTTACATTGTTGGTATGTCTCTTGTTGGAAGCCCATCCCAAATCTTCTTTTGGAATGAGACAGAGAAGCAAATATATAAAATTATGGAGTTACGTGCTTTCTGATGAGTGAAGTTATTAAATCTGGCCCTTTTCCTATGTCAAGAGAGTTTCCTGATCCTTACTCCACCCCTACAGCCAGGCACTGGCACACCCATTAATAGTCCCTCCATTAATGTCAGAACAAATACATAAATGCCAATGCCTGTATCTTTTAAATTCATGTGCAGTGGCTAACTATGGGCTTACCCTCAACAGCTCTTCATAAGAAGCAAGCAATTAGGTTGGAAGTAGAAAAGACTCGCTTGACCACATAAAAGCAGATCACAAGTAAAAATTAGATGATAGGAAACAAAACTGTTGCCATTCCAGCAACTAAATGAAAGTATGCTATTGTAAACAAGCCTCTGATGGTGCACAGTCGTAGTCAGGAACCAAGAAGCACCCAAGGCACTGAGGCACCCAGGCACCGCTCTCCACACTCCGGAGGCTCACAGAGGGGACTGGGTGCACTTTCTTCAGTTAAAGGGCTCAAGGAGCTGGTTTGTGCAGCAGTGAGAAATGACACAGGTCTTCACTTATCTAAAAGACAAATCCAATCTCTCAGGGCTGTTTATCCTCTTCTGCCCTCCTCAGTCGCCAGAGAGTCTTTTTCCAGTTTCCTGTCACTGCCAGGGCTGTTGTTTCCAAAACCAATGATTACAAATGAGAGGTGTGGTCTCAGAAGAAAAATACAACTACAGGTCTCCCTGTCCTGAAAGAACCCAGCAGGAAGGCCAATGGGAAAGGAGGGGGGCCTTGTGACATTGCTGTAATAAGTGTGTTTCTGATACAAACCCTCTGCTGGCTAATACAATTGTTCATCCAGTTTTGTTTGAGCATAACTGCCTCCCTAAACCTTGTCAACGGGCTGTGTTTACTACTTCTAGTTCTAGGCTCTGTCACTTCCTCTACTCCGGAAAATAAGAAAAAAATTCTCAGCTGAAGGACCTTAAGGCACCTGGGAAGTAGGAGTTTAGTAAAATGTTAGAGAAGGCATGATTTATCCTGGATCTTCATGATAATCCTGCACCACTCACAAACTGAGGGGAAATGGGGTTGGTTTAATAATTCCCTCACATTCAAAGATGACGCTGTGAAAAACAACTACTGCAGTCATCAGTCATACACAAGTGAGGTCTGGAACCAACATGATAATTCTGCTACATTGCAAGCAACAGCACTTATTTCATCTTCAAAATTATTTGCCTTAAACAAAGGCTGACTCTGGTCCTCCTACTATTGCTCCCAAACAAATCAGCTGTTAGTTTTTGCACAGCCCGTATTATAGCATATCTATAAAAAAGGTATCCATTGAGAATAGCAAAAAGAATTGCGTGAGTTTAGGTTGGAGGAGAAGGAAGCAATTTGGGTATAAAAAAAGTGAAGTGAGCCAAGGTACATTTTATGGGCTAATTAGAACACGTTGGCAGGTTGAATGATTTTTTTGAATAGCTTTATTGGGATAAAATTCACATACCATCAAATTCACCCTTTAAAATATAATTCAACAGTTTTTATTATATTTTCAGGTTGTGCAACCATCACCCCACTGAATGTTAAGACATTTTAACCCCCCACCCTCCAAAAAACCATAATCATTAGTAAGTCAACCTCCATTTCCTCCTTTCCCCATCTATCCTAAACAAGCATTCATTTAACTTTCTGACTCTATAAATTTGTATATTCTGGAAATTTTACAAAAATGGAATTATATAATTCAGGGTTTGTTGTGTCTCTCTTCTTTCAGTTAGCATAATATTTTTAAGGTTCATCCGTGTTATAGCATATGTCAGTACTCCATTCCTTTCTATAAATATACATTTTATTTATCCATTCATCAAATGATGGACATTCAAGTTGTTTCCATCTTTTGAGTATCATGTATAATGCTAACATGAACATTCATGGGCAAGTTTCTGTGGGGACCTGTTTTCATTTCTACTGGGTATATAACCTGGGAATAGAACTGCTAGGTTACATGGCTCAAAAGATTTTTTTCCAAAACTGTTTGCACAACTGTAGTAATTTCTCTCCATAGTAATCTCTGAAGGGAACAAGTAGTATTTAATACTTCTCCACCCGCATCCTGCCACCCCCCAACAAATTCATTCATTCTCTGCCCGATGTCGTCCTTTATATTTACTCTGTATACACAAAATACCTGGAGGGCTTTGAAATGACAGCACCTCAGAGCCTGATGGAAATTCCAAATATCAGCTATCCCAGCATCATGTTTTCAAACAGGATTGAACTAACAACCATCTAATCCTTAAAGGTCCCCAAAGAAGGAAATAATGTAATTTCCCTTGGTCGCCTCCTCTCAGAAATATCTTCAAATAACTAGCCCCAAATTATACACATGCTCTACAAATATTGAAGAGCACAAAGATGCAGTTTTCAAACAAGTTTGGGATTATCTTACGTAGTCCCTCTTTCTTTTCACACCAAATGCACTATGTCCCTTGATGCCACCTAATTTTACAGCCCTGCCATGTCCTAAAATGAATTCCATTTTAGTAAGTAACATAGTAAGTAAAAGTGTGGGAGAACTCTGCTGTCCTTCCTTGAGGTATTTTTCTTTTTGCTCCAGTAGTCTTGCTGAATCTATTTTCATAGTCAACAACAGTACCGCACAATTTAACATCAAGAATTCTCGGCTGTTGCTGCTTCTGTAACAGCTTGGACTTTCTCCCTTCTCGGTTCCTCCGAGAGAGGCATATATAAAATGAGTAATTACTGCTGCTGAAGAACTGCTGGAGTCAGCAACGCCTGGTAGGAGCTGCATTTCCTCCTCTCCTTCCCCTCCCACCACAAACTCTCCCCCATAAGTTAAGAATTAAAGACACATTACTGGGATAAAGAAATCTGACCTGAAATATGCGTTGCAGCAACAATGGCAAGCAACCAAGAGTATTAACAATAATTTCCAATGGAGCTGGAAAGGCTAGGCGATCTGTCTTTGAAATGAGCCAACTCTCTGCACACTTTCATGAGATTAGAATCAGTTTGCTTTTCCTTCAAGATACTTCATGCCTCTTCTGTCCCTACTCCCCCCAGATGGACAGGGTGGTTATAGCACATAGACAAGTGGTTCTGGAAATTTACTTTCTTGACCAAGAGAAAGCTCAAAGATAAATTCCATTCCACATTAGTTTTCCTATGCTTCATTGTGATTGGGATTTACTGTGGTTTCATTCTCCTTGGAGAGATAATACCTGAGTGATGACATCTCTGACATAGAAGCTAAAAAACAGAAAGAATAACAACTGCATGTTGTCTTGGGGGAAGTCCATCCTCTTAAAAAAGTATGATGACCTTGCACCCATGATCTCAGCCATGGGTCACGAGAAAGTGGAGGCTGTTTCTCTCTGAAGGTGATGACCCTGAGCTAGTGAGCTATCTCTGAACCTGCTTATTCCCATGTAAAATGATAGAGCTTCATGAAGTAGCATATGAGTGCCTCAAATAGTGCTGAGAACAGAGCAAATACTGTTAGCACTGGGCTTGTATCTTCATCCTCACCCTCGCAATGGAGGCTGAGGCCTCTACCATCTTTGCAAAGCTGCATGGACAGTAATAAGAAACTTCCCTCAGGTCTTTTCACAGAAACACAAAGTGCTGATAGCTTTATTCCATAATGTTCCCATTTCCCTGACTCATTCTGGAAGAGGTTCATAAGACAAAGCAGGACAGAAGAAAGACAGGCCACTGGTGAGAATGAGGAGACATATTAAAATTACAGAGAATGGCACCTTGCTTCCTCACAGTCATGCTTAGAAGATGAAAATTCATACAAACATGCTTCCTGATATGGAGGGCCAGGAAAGGAGGCAGCCAAGCAATCCCTAGAAAGAGAAAGCTTAAAGTTGACTAGGCCAGGGAGCAATCTGTTATTCTAAGCTCTGGGAGCCATCTGTTATTCTAAGTGCTATTCTCTCTCTTGTGTTCATACATGAGCATCCTTGTTGAAGAGAAGAAAAGGACTCTATGTTCAGAAAAGCATCTCTGCAGACTCAGTGGATGGTGGGCTGAAAGCCGACACTAGTACCTACCTCTCTCTGCGGCTGGCCTGGGCCCTGGTCTGTGGGGCGCAGGTTCAACACGTGCACTTCCTGTGGCAGCCCAGTCGTGCCTCTGCTGGCACAGCCTGACAGGACCGTGAAGCTCTCCATCAAGGCCTGGACGGGATGGGAGGCATTAACAGGAGACAGCTCACACTGGGTACCAGGCTCTGGACCTGCAGACAGAATCACAGACATGAGCCACTCAGAGCAATGAAGTCTACCTCAAAGTGGGTGTTTCTGGATGATCAAACCACTGCCAACCCTTTAGAGGAGTCTTTACAAATAAGTTGTCTCCAGAACTAAATGAGACTTTAAGCAATTTATTCCATTTATCTCTGACTTTCTTTCAAGAGAAGAAGAATTCAACACAAATCAAACAGAAGGTGTCCTTCATCCAGAGGAATACATTGATAACTAGTGAGTCTAAAAGGGAATTTAGAAAATCAAATATATATCAAAATCATCCAAAAGAAACTTAAGGAAAGGCAGCAGAACACAACAGACACTAGTATGGCAATATGTAAATCAATGGATGTGTAACTGATGTGATTCTGCAATCTGTATATGGGGTAAAAATGGGAGTTCATAACCCACTTGAATCAAAGTGTGAAATATGATATATCAAGAAATATGTAATGTTTTGAACAACCAACAATAAAAAATTTAAAAAAAAAAAGAAATTTAAGAGATTGGGATTTCAGAAGAACAGACTAGCCCTTTTCGCCATTTAGTCCTAGAAGCAACTTCATTTTGCAGGTTAATAAATTTGTATGTAACTGCAAAAACTCAGGAGGCTGAGTCAGGAGAATAGAAAGTTTGAGACCAATTGAGCAAGAGCTGTCTTGAAATAAAAAATAAAAGTGACTGGGATATAGCTCAAGGTTAGGGCACCCCTCGGTCCACTCTTCAATACTGCAAGTAAAATAGAATAAAATAATAAATTTGCATTCCTTTTCTCCTCTTTAGTCTGTCTTTGTCAGTTTGTTCCAGAACCTTCAGAGGACAGTGAGGAATTCCCCTTCACCCCTATAATGCTTCATGTTCACACACCTCTGTGAGCTTGCTGCTACTATCCCCATTCAATAGCTGAGGAGCCTGGAACCTGAACACGCAGCTCCATTTCAAATAGAATCCATATAAAAAGACTTGCTTGCATTCCAACGAGCTCTTTCTGACTTTTAAATAATAAAAGTATTCTCTAGGATTGCAGCCCCAATCTACAATGGAGTTCAGAACTAGCCACTCCTATACCTCACGACTATGTCATAAGCAGACACTCCACCGGGTGGGCCAAATCTATTTCAGGACTCACAGAAATTATCTAGGTTGATAATAGCAATCTGGTCTGAAATGAAGTATGTGCCTTCTCAAATAATCACTACCACTCCGTATCGCTGGACTGTGCCCAGCTGCTTTCTCAGAAAGCAGGAGGTAGGAAGATGTTGTGGCAGCAATGGCGGGAGGCACGCACGTTTCTAGGTACACTCTGAAACACTAGGGAAAGTCTTTCTGTTCCTACTCAATTCCGGGGACACACACTGGTCAGAGCTACTTACACTGGGAACCCCTCTGAAGTGAATTTGCAACAATCACAAGTTAAACACAAATACAAATGTTTTTAAGTTTCATTTTTTGTATGAGTGTGCAAAGCTCTTATTAGTCTGTCATTTGACCCAAACACATCTGCAAAAAGGGCTACAATCCGCCTGACTGGTCCTCTTCCTTCTGATGCCACCACTGCCCACCAGGATCCTCCTTAAAAAAAAAAAAAAATCACCATATGGACTCATTGCTACAACAAAGCAAGAGTAAAAACTCAATAGGAAGCAAATCAGACAGCAAGATCTAACCCAAAGAGGAAAACCCCCTTAATGAAGAAGGCAAGAATTCTTTGCCTCAGAGCCTATTTTCTCTCTGTTCTGCTGGAATCCAGGAAGAGCAGAACCCCTCTTTCTGGGCTGAGCTCTATCCGTGGGTAATACAAGTCAGTTCAAGATCAGAAAAAAAGAGAGAGAAAGCAATGCCCCAGAGCATACTCTGATTAAGTGTAAGACAGCATTTCTTTATAAGGACCTTCTGAGGTCAGTGTTTAAATATACTCAATGTTATGGTTTGGATCTTAAATGTCCCCCAAGGCCCATGTGCTATAAAGTCTTGGTTGCCAGTTTGTGGAGCTAGAGGGAGGTGCTGGAACCTTTAGGATATAGAGCCTGGTGGAAGGAAGTTAGGTCAGTGGGGGCATGCCATTGAAGGAGATACCAGAACCCTGGACCCTTCCTCACTGTCTCTTTTTGCTTCCCAGCTGCTATGAGGTGAGCAGTACTCTTTGACTCACACTCTTGCCAGAATTTTCTATGTAGCCACAGGCCACAGTGCTAGTGCCAAGACACCATGGACTGAAGTTGCTGAAATCACGAGCCAAAATAAGACTTTCCTTTTTTTGAGTTGTTTATCTCAGGTATTTTGTTGCAGCAATGGACAGTTGACTGACACACTCAGCATAGAGTGCTCTTGACCATCTGGAGTTTTTGAAGTTTATTATTGAAGTCTTCCCTCCAAATTTGAAAAAGAAAAAAATAACACAACATGTGATCTAGCTATTAATATGTGAAAAAGACAACAACCTCAACAAAAATTTCAGGAATTATCCATCACCATCAGTAAGAGTATGTAAGAAAAGTTGTCTTCAACAGTTCAACACACAGTGTCAGACTGTTCTGGTAAAAACAATAAAGAAACTTCTCCCATTTAATAAGTTTTTATTATGTGCTGGGCAATGACAGGTGCTATGTATCCTTCCAACACACCGTAAAGAGGTAGTATTAGTCCAACTTAAAGAAAAAGAAGAAAAGCTCAGTGAATCACAGATGCAGGGGTAAAGTATCCTGAGGCTATAACTTACTCTTAAACGCACCTAAAAAAATAAGACAGATTGATAGATGAATAGATGCTTGATAAAGAATCTATTGCAAAACATTAATTCTGGAATCTGGATGTTCACGGTACAATGGTTTCAACATCTCTGTATGTTGAAATGTTTCACACAAAAATGTTGAGGGGGAAGGGATGCTTATTAAAAAAAATCAGGCCAAAAATGCCCCAGAAAACATACACTTCTGAGAAAGCAAACAGGTCTAACTTTTCGATAATATCAAAAGTCTAGAAAAAAAAAAGTACATATCCTTTGACCCAACAGTTTCCCTCTGAGAACTTACCATAAAAAAATAACTGGATCTATGTACAAAGAGTACAGAATGTACCAATGGTGGGGTGAATACAACTTAAGAGAGAAGATAAAATGAAAATAAACTCTGTAAGTCAGATTTTGCCCTGCTTAAAAGGACTTAGTGATCTCTCCCTGCTCTCCAGGCAAAATCCAGAAATCTCACCATGGGTCCTTCCAGATCTGGCCTTGCCTCCTACTTGGGCCTCATCTCTCAAAACTCTGGAACTTGCTCACTGTGTCTTAGCCATTTTTGGTTGAGGCATAAACCTGTTCGAGTGTCTCCCAATATCAATTATTCTCGTTTTTCTCCAACTGTTAGTTAAGGCTAGAATAAGGAGACAGCCCCCACTTTCAACAAGGTATTGCCATGTGACAAAATTTTGGCTGAGATATAGCCAGAGATGACACAGAGAACTTCCAGGAAGTTTCCTTGTGAAGGGAAAGAGATGGATTCTTCTGTCCTTCCTGATGACTGGAATATCGATGTGACAGTAGTGCTAGAGCAGCCATTTGGCCATCAGATTGAAGAAATATGCTGAGGAGGCCAAAGCACTAAGAAGTTGCCTGAGTACTTGATGAACACAGAACTCCTGGATCGACTGGCTCTGGACTGCTTTTTTATACATGAAATACATATGAACTCTTCTCTTATTCAAGTCCAAAGTCATCTGGAGTTTTCTGGAACTGGCAGCTTAATCCATCTTCATTAATATACTCTCCTTCTTTTACTTCGTCAAACCTACAACCTTCCCAGGAGCCTCCACATATACCAAATTTCCTCCATGAACACTTCCCCTACCATTTCTGTTCCCTCCTGGGCCTTGGAAAGACAAACTCCTGCTCATTTTTCACATTTCCAAAGGAAGCTTCTACGGCCATACCAACCTGAACATGCTTGATCTTGTCTAAGGAAGCTTCTCTTGCCTCTCACTATGTTAGATACCTTTTTTTTTTTTTCCATACTTTCATAGTACTCTCTACTTCCCTTCAAAGCACTTCATGTAATTTGATGAACACAACTATTTGCATAATTATTTGTTTAACATCTACATTCTCCCAAAGACTGCAAATATCACAAAAGAATGGACCGCCATTTGGTTTATTGTTGTACACCTTCCCCCAACACAGTAAGCCTCACATAGTGGACACGCCAACATTACTGAGTAGAGAAGAAAGAACCATGAGGTGATCCATGTCTAATGGATTTCACAAGAGCAGGAGACTATCCTAGAGGTCTTCCTTTTGTTCTTTAAAAGCCAAAGCTTCAATTGTACACCAAAGGGGGGTGGAAATCAGTCGAGAAATGAAGAAGTGCTTGAGGTTGCTAAGAATCAAGTCCTAAGTTGCTAAGAATCAATCAGTTGGGTTCCCCACCCTCAACTGTCACAGAAAGCAGGAAACACAAACTTGCCGTCCTCTCTTATTGAACGCTCTTCTACCCTCTTGAGGTAGCTGGAGGATCCCCTGTCTCCCTTATCCACACCTCAGATCCCCAGCTTCAGCCTGCCACCTCCACAACCAGCCCAAACCTCCTTGTCCCTCTGCCTAGCCACAGCTGATCTTCAAGATCTCACCTGCCTTCCTCACCTGCTATTTTTGCCCTTGGGTTCACAGTGGGTCCTTGCAATCTGCCCACACAAAACTACATCAGGCTCCACTTAGAAAAGCTTTCTCTGGAAATACAGTGATCAGCCCCACAGGCTCTACCACACATTTCTAAGGAAACAAGGTGGCCTGGTGCATCAGGGACTTCCTTGGCCCAAGGGCAGCACCTCCCAGGCACCAGAGCCCAGGAGAACATGTTTCACAACCCTGCGTGAGTCAGCTACTCATATATGTGGTGCCCGGAGCACTCTGGAGCTGCTGAATAACAGGTCCACAGGATAGCCTCAGAGGCTGCAGGCTGGAACCCCACAATGTGCTCTTCCCTACGTAATCCAATCCATTCTGGTGTCATGAGACCGATAAGCAAGCACGAAAGCACACTGGTGAAGATCCTAATCAACATGACAGAACTGTTTCACCACAGTAAAGAGCAATAGACCAAGTGAAGAAGAAACAAATCCCGGCTGAGAGCAACAGTATTTGCTAACACTCAGGCCTTTGCCTTTATTATTATATTATAGGCCAGGCACAGTGGCATACACCTGTAATTCTAGCAGCTTGGGAGGCTGAGACAGGAGGACAAAGAGATCAAAAGCCAGCCTCAGCAAAAGGAAGGCAACATGCCACTCAGTGAGACCCTGTCTCTAAATAAAATACAAAATAGCGCTGGGAGTGTGGCTCAGTCAGTGGCCAATCTCCTCTACCTCCTAAAAGAAAGGCATATTATAGACACTTAATATTGGAAGCCTCATGGAAACTCTGAAAAGTGAGTAGAAAAACTATTATTATTCCTACTATAAGTAAATTGTTGCAAGCCACAGAGCTGGGTGCATGTTTCAGTAAAGTGCTTCCTGACACAAGGCACATACAGGCTCACGTTCAGAGACAGACCTCATTGCTACCTCCCAATCTGGATATTTCTACTTATTCTGGGCATCTAGTATACGCCCTGCCCAGGATTCTTTGGGGTTATTCCTAAAGAAATTGGGCTTTTCTATGGTCTTAACCAAGTTTATCCTTCTTGGCTCCCTGGCTCCTGGGGAAATCTGACCTCTCACAGTCCTCCTGGGTACTGTGTTCTGTCTGAACTGACCTCTTCCCTGCTGACCTGCAGCGAAGCTCTGTCCTTCCTGCTTTTACACCCTCTCAGCCACCAGGACGGACACCTGATCCCATCCCCCCACAAGATGTGACTTCTGTTGACTGAAACCCTGGCTGACCTGGAGACAGTACAGACACCAGTGAACCCTGTAGAAGAAAGCTACCAGGTATCCCAGGCCAGAGACAGACACCCTGAGAAGGCCACTGCCAACCAGACACCTGCATCAAGTTAGCTTCCCACCCATCAGCCTGCTCAGCAGCTAGGCTACTTGAGGCAACTAGGTCTGGTGTGACAGAGCCAGGGGTGCACTATTGTTGTGGAGGAGTATCATGGGTACCCTCTGCACACATTGTTTCTAGTCCTTGAAACATTGCCGCAGTCTGGCTGGGCACAATTCACGAGCCACTTGTCAAGCAGAAAGGAACTTTATTTTTTGAACGCACATGCCCCACCACACAAGCTCTTCAGGAATTCCCTCAGGGCCCAACTGCCACCACCGGCTCCTCCGGCCAGCCTCTCAACCGCTCTCCCGATTGGCTGGGTTGCATGGGCAGAGCCAAAAGAGTCCCCCAATGAGCAGCTCCGTGGTCTGAAAGGGCGGGGAAACAGCCCAATGAGCATCACCGCAGAGGAGCCAATCAGCTGGAAGTTTGCTGGGGCCGCGGTGAGCCAATCAGCTAGAAGTTTGCTGGGGCCTCTTTGGCTGTGACTCTCAACAAAACATTACCAAGAAGACAGTGTTAAAGCCCAGATTTTAGAGTGATGGACACTAATGCTCAGAGAGGTTAAGAATTTACCAATGAACACACTGCACCAGTAAGTGATATCAGGGAATTCAAACCTGGATGTATCACATTCTAGGTCCGGGTTCTTCTCATGACAGAGTACCACCTGGTTTCGACTTGAACTTTCCTGTCTTTCACCTTAGGGATGCTTGAACAGATTCACAGGCCAACCGTAAACATTAATTCAGGTCTGAGAAGATAAATAAACTTCTCAGTTCACACTTGTAACCTTTAGTTGACTTAAAAGACCTCATAAACTCAATGAGGAAGCACAAGTTCCTTTCTCATTTTTACCAAATGTCCTCTTTGTCTTTTTCACTAATGCTTGATTATCCGGACACATGGGAAACATTTCAAAGATCTGACTATAATATCAACATCTAAATTCCCAGTTCTACTTAAAGAAAAAAAATGAAAATGGACTCACCCTTTCATTATGTCCTTTAACTACAACACAGCATTCCAATCTCAGTTACAGAACCCCCACGTCCACGCTGGCTGCGGGCCAGCCCCAAGCCTTGATAGAATGCAGACAAAGCATTTGGGAACAGATGCATTTGCTGTACACACTTTAAATTTAATCTATCCCCAAAGAAATTCTTAATGTTACACCTCCTGTGACACAGAGTAAAATAATGAGGGGAGGGTATTGTTTAGAGGAAAGCATCATAAGTAATCTTCACGTTTAATAAACGTGATCTGCAAGCATTCTCGATACTAATGCATACCAAGTTGACACAAACATCTGGTACCTATTCCACATAATTTCCAGCGCTCTGATTCCCCATATCACCCAGAGTACTAATGAGGAGCGTGTGTTCAGCTGTAATAAAAGTGGTAAAGATGCAGAGGGAATTAAGGGGTAACATTATAGCCTGGGACCAAGACATCGCAGTGGGGAGATTTTATTCCACCAACACCATTGGCTCATAAGGGTTTCTGTTATCGTCCCACAGGGAATTCCGCAATGCTCTCAGCTGCAAAGAGGGACAAACTCCCACAGACTGTGGGACTGGGGCACTACAGGATCTATTCTGTCCTTAAGCTGAACATCCCTTCTACCCCCATGGGATGTCAGAATCTGTAAGAAAGGGCACCCAGGATGATTTCTCCGGCAATAGCACAGTCTGGCTTTAGGAGACAGGAATGTCACCAGGATATGATGCAAAAACAAAGCTCCAAGGGAAAAACACCTGGAAGGCCCTTTGCTTTGGAGCCTGATCTGTACACATGTGCTCATGTTTGTACCATCTCAAATTACAAGCCTTTGGATCTACAGCCCCTTGGGGATAGAGCTGCGGAATGTACCACCATTAAACTCCTTCCCGCATGGCCCCCACCTGGGGTTTTCAACAATAAAACTTAACATGAAGCTGAATTTATCCCTGGTAGGAAAAGAAATGCTCTAAATCCTGCAATATGGATTTCTC
>NW_026000076.1:7318115-7344446 GCF_001458135.2 Marmota marmota marmota | reverse complement strand
AGAAAGCTCATCAATACTCATCGAGTATTGGGTCGGGCGGGGGGGGGGAAGCCCAGATTTTTCTACAGCTCAGCTCTTTAGGCATATCTTATCCTAGTTCCTTTCATCCTCCAGGCAAATATCTAAATTCAAGCCTTCCTCTTGACAAACCAGCCCTCTTCCAAGAAATCAAATGCCCATTTGTTGGGCCAAAAGCCAGTGCATATTTCTATATGTTGTGTTGAAATTATGGTGCAACCATGTTGAAGAATTTCCTGTGTTCAAATTATGTTTTTAAGTATTCGAAAGGAAACAAAGATCAGAGCTTCATTAAGAATCTAAATTCTTCAAGTGTTGGGAAGCACCAAGCTGCAAAGGGCACTGACCCTTCCACCTAAGCAGGATACCATTATACCACCCAGAAGTGTCCACAGAGGGGGTCTGTGCTGCTCAGGAGGAAGGGGTGTTGTTTTGTACTTTTTATGACCTGAGACAAGGCAGCAGAGGGGGCATGTCACAGATTTCACCACTAGACACAGCAAGAGAAGCCTCTAAGGAGCTAGGAGTACAGCTCAGTAGTAAAACATGTATTTATTAGCATGTGCAAGGCCCTGGTTTTCACACCAATTTTTTTTTTTTTTTTAAAGGAGCTCTTGCATTAGGTAAGCATGGGGTACTGGACCAGTAGATACGGGAGCCAGTTTCAGTCTGTATCTGCTGCTTACTGGTTGTTTGGCCTTGTTTTTGTTGTTGTCATTGTGATGTTTTTGTGGTATTTAGGATAGAACCCAGGACCTCATGAGTACTCTCCCACTGAACTACACCCCCAGCTCTGACCTTATTTTTTAATCTCACTACAATCCCTCCCTCTTACTCGATGACTGGCTCAACTTGTAGATCAAATGAGGCATTATACATAAAAATGCTTTACAAATTTCAAGTACTATTAGAGACATTAAGTCCCCTGAGGGGAGGAGAAATAAATGAATGAAAACATTTTCTCAACTGAAGAATGTTTTCTCTGTGAGCTTTTAGAATGCTTAATAAAATATCTAAGATAAGATGTTCTTATACTACTCCCTAGCCATTACTCCCCAAAGAATATATCTAAGAATTGTGCTGGGGAGATTTAAAATAAAACTATGCACAGTATTACAGTATAGGAGTAAAAATTCCTGTTCTCTGGGTACATTCTGCCATTTTCTAAACAAGGTGAAAACAGTCCAGATTTGTGCCTGTGTAGGGAGTTCTGGCAATCCAGGAGGAGGATAATTTGGCACCACCTTGGCCAACCTTCTCTTATTGGCTTTGATCTATCAAATGATGTACCAGTTCCTATTCTTCTAACAAGAGCTAAAGAAAGCTAAGACAGATGGGGACACTTGCTACAATATTCATTTATGGGAAAATTAAAATTTATGAGATGTTATTGGTCTCAGCCTAGACACTAAGGACAAACAGGAATGTGTGAAGGATGGAAGAAAACAGATTCTTTTTTTCTCCTACCTCACGTTTTGCAGATACAAAATAAGTGAAAGAAAGTACGCTTCTTTATTAAGAGGAAAATGCGTTATTGATTTAGATTTGCAATATTAAGCCCAACTTTGTCACATAATAAAAATTATAACTTAATTCCTCATAATGCAGTATTTTATGGCAAAGTGAGACTTTAAGGGATATGAAGCAGCTCCTCTTTAATCCTGAGGGATGATATTACTAAATCTTTTTATCTCTCAGATCTTGACTTAAGATAATCACTAAACTAATTTCCTTTCCCAACCCATGGTTCTGGGGACTGAATGAGGGACTTCGCACAGACCAAGCACATGCTGTACCTCTGAGCTATCTCCCCTATTTTCTCTTTTTACCTCTAGCAAACTGGTGTCTGACAAGTAAGAAAAGGAGAGGAGAAACAGAGGTAAGAATGTGCACAGAACCATGGAGGAATGGGACACACTGCAAGGGATCAACTCAGGGACTGGTGAGTGTTCTGTTAGGACTGCTGTGTAGGGTCTGGGGTGGTTGGTGAGCAGCAAGACAAGATGTAAGGGAGTGTGTTAGGAAAGACAGAGGGGGAAACCACACTGCCAGGGAGTTGAATCATAGCCAGTAACCACTAGTCCTGATTACAGATAAGAGAAAAGAGATTTAAAAAGGAAAATCTACAAACTTTGGTTTGGCCACACAAAATATTTCTAATTATAGCCACGTGTACAAACTGAGCCATGAACTGAAACACATTTACTTTACAGATTTTATATATAATCAGGGCAGTCAACAATTGGTTTTCAAGGAATGAAGGAAATGCTTAGCATGAATGCCAAATTACCCAGCTTAATGTATATGTCAAACCACATTACAAGACTAAAGCATATTCCTTCCTCTTTAGACAAACTAGCTGGCTGCTCAGGTGCTTCTGCTACAACGAAAAGTGAGAGCTAATGGTTTATAGGGAGCTTTGTGACCACCTGGGCACAAGTGCATTCTTGTTCCTTTCACGGTGAATCTAAAAGGCTCTGGAGAAGCAATGGAGCTGGAATTTCCAGAGTTTATGACAGCTGTGGGCCAATCAAGTGGTTCCATGGAATTACTCAGTGCAGACTGAGGAACAGTGGGCCTGAGAAAGACAGGAAGATTGTGCCTAGCTAAGCAGGCCCAGTCCAGCATCAGATCTGTGTATCTAATTAAATTCAGAAACCCCATCAAGCCTGTTACATTTATTATACTTTTTCTTTTAAGAAAATATCAGCTTTCACCAATCTATTATTTCTTTTCTTTGGGCTGGAAACTCCATGAGGGCAAGGACCGTGTTTCTTTTGCTCATCTTCCAACTCAGTGTTTGGTATCATACATGGCATACAGGAAGTGTTCATAAATGATTGTTGAGTGATTAATTCATGGGCCAAACAACCAAAGACCCAAACTGCCAATTCTCTATAGACTGTGGAATAGTCTCCCAAGTTTAAATTTCAGCACTGTAGCCTCTTCCAGTTACCCAAGCATTTCCATTTCTCTTCATGTTTCTTCTCTATATCAAAAGGATGATTCTTAGGATTGCTTTCTTTTTATTATAATAATTATTGCCACATATCTAACTATAGGATATCTTCTGGGAAAAAAAAAACACTTTTTTAATCCATCTAAGCCTCCTTATGCATTAGGAACACAGAATAGTAGAACTTAATGGAACCTTGGCTACTAGGTAATGCCCTGTCACCCAGAGAGTTTAAGAGAACTCTACAAATCAGTTAGCAGAAAGGCCTCTTCCAAATCCTTCCTAGTTTTTAGACAAGTTCTGACATGTCTTCTGGTCCTAGAGATGCAAAAATCAATGTACAAAGAGAGAATCCCCAGTTTTAGTGGATGCTTTTCCTAGAAAATTCCTGATCCAACCAAACTGTCATGTTATACATTCCTTTATTGTTTATATAGTCAATTATTCCTAGAAAGGAAATTGGGGGGATTTATAACAAAAAAATGGACCCATAAAACATACTTCAGCTGCCAACTAATTAAAAGTCACTATGGCAAAAGAGAAATCTTATCAAGAACCTGGCTAAAGAAGACTATCAAACTCAGCTCTAAGCTTCCTAGCAGCCAAGATAAAGTGAAAACATGATGCTTACACAGAGCTCATAAAAAGGAAACAAGTCAGCTCTTTGGACAAGAAAATACTTTTCCTAGGTTTCAATTTAAGAGACCTATAATAATGTAAGGATTGGTGACTCCAGAGGTCATTGTACATGAATCTTATTGTATAGTAAAAAATCTCCCTCGAAATTTAGAACTGGGATAAATGAGATACCTGTACCACAAAGCATCTATTGAGCATGCTCATGACAAAACCACACAGAGAAACAGACTATAAAACACACATCTGTATCTGACAAAGCAACCTTTCAAAACAGAAGTGTCATATGATGTTTCAAAGCGAAAGCTGTTTAAAGCTGTTTTTTTTTTTTTAAGTTTGTCACATTGAGTCAAAGCAATTTCTGTTTTTCTAAAATTTGTGTGTGTTATTTTGCGGGGAAACTTCTCTTCAGTGTTTTTCCACTATGAATCAACTAGCTCCTATCCTTCCCTCTCAAGTGAACCTGCGGAAACCACTCTGCCAGAGGGAATTCACCTTCTCTCACATGGAGACAAGCTCTAATACTTTCAAATGGTCAATCTGAAAATGAAATGCTTTGCAAGCCAATTCCTACAACAAAAACGGTCTTTGTTTCAAGATTTTCACAGAAAAATATACTAATGCTACATCTATTATTTAAAGTAATTATTAATACCTTAGCTCAGTAATTCATATTATACTCCCTTCTTCCCACCTTCCCATCACACAATAAATGCCTTATTTATTCAATACTGACTTGTATTGAGATATTCCAAATAAGCAAATTTTCCAAACAACTAAGGCTTTATTCCCTTCAGGAAACTTTAGTCTTTTTTAAGGGAAATATATTTAAATTTTACTATATGCTTAATTACTTCCTCGATACCTTAAATATTTTGAGCATTCTGAGTATCACCTATTGTACTTTTTCTTGAATATTTTGAGTTCTCATTATAAAAATGAATTACAGTGATTAAAAATTTCTGTGAAGTTTCAGTTTTTATCTCCACCAAATGCTCCCAAATTTCTATACTTTATAGTTCTGCTGACACTTTCTATATTTCTAAGGACTTTTTTCTAATCCTGACTGAAACCCTATGTCTACATCAAGCTCATCACTGACCTTCTTTTACACTGGTTCACATTCCACTTTAAGCCAGCCAGCTTTGGAGGAGGGCCAGAAGGTGGCTCCCCATTCTATTTACAGAGTAACCTATATGGGTTTTTGATATCTCTTTTCCTTGTAACTTGCTAAAACATTTTGGCTTTCTTCATGATGCAAGAAACTGCTATAAACTGACACATATAATAATAATAATATGAGACAATATTAGGAACCCTGTCCATACCAATCCAATTTGAACAGCAAGCCATCAAAGAAAGTGAAGTTTATGCACCAAGGGTAAACTACTTGAAACTTAGATCACACCCAAACTGCTTAAAGTTAGCTCTACTCTCCTATTGTTATTGCTTCTGAGACTTCAAGCATTTCAGAAATTCTAAGAGAAAAAAACCAAATGCATACTTAGATCTGACAGAGTTCTCATGATTTCCCTACCCCATCATTTTGTGGTGCCCTCTCCTCGTTTTTGTTGTTGTTGTTGTTGTTGTTGTTCAGGATGAAAAGATAGCTAACATGCACATTCCAATAATGCAGATTCTTCTGCTGTAGTTCCTCAGTGGAAATTGTATTCACTACTCCTTCTTGCCTTCACTCTCCAATCAGTGCCAGTGGGAACCATCATGGAGAACATGCCCCCTCCAGGGTCCCTATCCAGGTCTGTACAAATCATCCATCATGTACCACCATGTAATCTAGGGCAAGCCACAGACTGAAAAGTGCCAGTTCACAAGGAAAATGCACAATGGGGCCACACAAAAAGCCCCTCTCTGGTATAACGATACCATTTCTAAAATAAAAATCTTTCTAAAATAAAAATAAAAAAAGTCACAATACAGAATCTCCAAGCCTTCACATCTTAGAAATAGGGGTCCAACTACACCCTTTGCAAACCAAGATTTTAAAAATAGGGGTCCAACTACACCCTTTGCAAACCAAGATTTTTTTTTTTTTAAAAAAAGGAGGGAATATACACAAATATTGAGGGTAGATATACATATGAACAGGCTCAAGAAGGTCCACTTTTTTAAGCTCTTTTCTAAAATAAGAGTTTCTTTACCCCCAAAGATAAGTCAAAATTTATCCAAGATTTCAACCTTTCTTAAATGTAGTAAGTATAGGAAGTTGCATGGAAACAATGAATGGAAGTGCACTTTTATCAAACAACTACAGGAAACTTTCAGTAGTTTATAGCAAAACTACATATTTGAGCAGAGAAAAAAAATAAACTATGCTCTTTCAACTCCTAACTTTTACTCTCTCTCATCCAAAACATACAAGAACATGCACAACTGACAACTATGAAACAAATCTCAACAGTAAGAGAAAATTAATATCTCAAGCTTTCAAAAATACACTTTCCCAAATTACTTAATGAATGTCTTCAAATAGGCCTACACCTACTTCTATTATCGTATGGCCAAAATGAGTCATAATAAAACTTTGGAATATTAAAGACAATAAGTGAGGAAATTCCAGAAAATATAAAAACTATTTCAGGGAGCCCAAACAGAACTATATTTATTTTTCTATCTAAATGCATAGGAATGAATAAACCAGCAAATAAAACAGGCACTCACAAAAGTAAACATATATCTGGCTGCAATTCTACAACACAGTCCTCCAAGTTTAATTTTCTTAAACAAAGCTAACTTCCAGCACCCCCAAACTGCAAGAACCTCTACCATGAGCAATTTAAAAACAGGCATTGGTGGGGGGCAAAGGTATATCTCAGTGGTACAGCAGGTTCTTAGCATGCATAAGGCCCCAGGTTCAATCCCCAACACACACACACACACACACACACACAACGTGGGGTTGGGGATATAGCTCAGTGGCAGAGCAGGTGCTTAGCATATGCAAGACCCCAGTTTGATTTCCAGTGCCAAAAGGATAAATAACAGGTCTTTTTGAACACACAGCACCTAACACAGCAAATGGTACCTATGTTACACAAAGGAAAAGTTCACATTTAATTCTCTTTGACTTAAGTCTTAGTACAACTCAGTCTGGGCTATAACTCCAGTTCCACTAATAACATATAAGTTTCTACAAGGCCCAGTTTTCTCATCTTTAAAACAGGAACAGGCATTCAGGATGTGCCTCAGTGGTAGAGCACTTGCCTAGCATGTGTGAGGTCCTGAGTTCAATCCCTGTCACCATAATAATGATGATGATGATAATAATACCTGTCCTAGCTAATACCCAGAGATGTTATTGAGGTCATGTACTTGAAAGATTTTAGCTAAATCAGGAAATTCTATATACATGTAAAGATATTTAAATATATAACTGATCAATAGAAAAGACTCCTATCTTCCCATCATCCCACCCACACCCTTCAAAAGAGAAGCCCACAACATACAAGGAGAATATGGGAATAAAAAAAGGACAAACTTGTAGTTAGAAGGTCTGGGCTCTAGTCTCAGCTCTGATGCTAACAAGCTGATTTCCAGGGCCACCTCTCTTAGTTTCCTTTACCTGTGCTTCACCTGGGACTAATATTTCCTGCCTTGCCAAAATGAACTAAAGTAATAGATTATTACAAAGAATTAGATAAACTTGAAAGTGAGATACCTATATAAGAAATTAATATACTAGATTTGCCCAACAAAAAAAAAATCTGGACTTTAATGGGTTGTGTTCTAAAACTGATGAACAAGAAAAAAAAAACTGGCTGTGATCAGAGTAAGTACTGTGAGGAAGAAAGTCAACCAAGGTAGGAGTGGAGACGCCTCCCCGGTGTGCACTCACAAGAGCCAGCGTGGGTGTTCATTACCTAATGAAACGGGGCTTTAAAAGTTGGAATCTTGAAGACATACCTGTTCTAACTCCTCTGAGTCTACTTAAGCTTGTAAACTGAAATATCAGGTCAGATTTTCTCCATTCCTGGTTAAGACAGAAGCACACAAACTCCAAATTTTAAAAGTGGATGCCCAGCATTCCAGAATAAACAGCAGCTCATGGAGAAAGCAACAGAAGAAGGGTAAGAGGAGAAAATAGATCAACAAACTACAACAGATTGGTCACTTTGTAATTAAAGAGAAAAGAAAATAACCTATCTCCAAGTTCAACTCAAGGCTGAATTCCTATCAGAAAACTACCAGAAGCCAAAGACTACATCTGGATAATACTTTAAATCTGAGGCTGGTCTTTGAGAAAACATTTGACAAAGATTATCAAAACATGCATTTTTCTTCCTTTCTACTCATTTTTCTCAATTATTTTCCCCAAATTCTTGCACTTCACTTACCACTCCCACTTTTTCAACGGCAATGGGCAATTACATAGGAAGCTGGACAGAAGAGACACTGCATACAACACATTTGTTTTAATATCTATTCTCTTTTAATCGGAGACTTCTCTTTTATAACTATGAATCAAAATGGCTCCTGAATCTTCCTAAAGTAGCAAGTATTCACTGAAGTCAAGCATCTCTTCTGTTTCAGTTGGAGGCTCCCTTTCATCTTTGTGGGGCTGTATTTTGGATATCACTACACACTGTGGTTCCCATTCATTGGGCTCATCTGAAACGTTAGGCTCACTCAGTAAGTGCCAACATTCGATTGTAACTTTATCCAATAGGAGCAAAATGTTCTGAAAGCAAAGCATGAAGAAACTTAATGATACATATTCTTCTATATTCCTTTTAGGTAATCAGGCTATAAAGTACTTACTTTTCCCCCTAAATTAATACAGGATTTTGACTACATTAAGATGATTATTTTCAATGACTCCCATATAATATTCTGATTAAAGAAAACACCACAATGTCTTCATATATGAGTTCATCTAGTCCCTATGTACCTTACCATTTATCATCTGCCTAATTATATATCTGACATAATCAAATTATTGGCCTACCTAAGAATTCACAAATTTAGTATATTGTCTTGAGTTATATATTTACTTTAAGAATAATATTTTTTTTCCTTTTTCTTGGTGCTAGGGATGGAACCCAGGTCCCTCACATGCAGGCAAGCACCCTACACTGAGCTACACTCCCTGCCTAAGGAACCAAAACTTTTATCTCTATGGCAGGCTTTGGCCTCACCTCCAGCCTGATCAAAAAAAGCAACCATGAGACCTATCTACAGTGAGCATTAGAAGACATCCTTAGCCATCTAACAATATTTTTACAAAACATCGGAAAGAACATATTGTTCAAAAGCCATGGAAACTGAGTTTTACAAGGTCTATATTTAACAATCTTTAGCGAAAAATTGTAGATATTAGCTCAGTGTAATAAATGAAATGTAATATCTTCCTCATATCAAGGTCAGTGGCAAAAAAAACACTCTGGCCTTGACAAAGACCTCAAGGATTCAGACAAATAAGAATTTAGAGAAGTGTTTGTGGCTTGTTTGTTTTCAAATACTGCCTATCTTAAATCCTCCTTGGTTTTTAAGCTGGAAAGGATGCAAATGTCTGCATTACTACAGTCACCTTCCTCCCACTGCTTTTAAATGCTTTATAAAGCAGTCCCTGTGGACACCAATCTTAAACTGCCCTGGCCTTGCCAGGACAAATGTTGGCCCGTGTATTCCAGTAAGGCCATGAGTATTCTGAAGGTCAAACAAAAAATGGATTATTTCCAACCAGAAAGGAAGTTTGTGCTCTCTGGAATGAGGCCCCAAGCTCAGCCTTGACTTGGTGTGCCATGAGGCAAGTAAACCAAAAACTGGGAACAGCCTTCCTTTTTAATCAGTGCTTTCTGAAGGATGCTACTGATAACAAGGAAAAAATGTGAATGTACTTGATGTTCACATCTCCCCCTGTCTTGGCTTTTTTTCTTTTTACAGATGCATACACAGCTGTTTAAAATAATACTGTCCCTAATAAAGCTTTATATTTAAACTATGGTATGTAAATCTGGATTCCAGCACTAATCACACACACAAAAAAAGGCTTGACTCAGTTTTTCCTTTTATCTGTTTTATCAAATAAATTTCCACAAATTCTTCCTGTAGCAATCACTTTCCTTGTGATAATGGTGCTTAAAAAAAAAAAAAAAAGGAAAGGAAAGATTCTAAGAAAGCAGGGGAAAGAGGCAAAGCTTTTTGATATCTTCTCGTGAAGAGCTAAAAATTTAATTATTTCTAACCACTAAGGCATATGACTAGTGGCAATTTGCATGCCTATATTGCAAACGTGGTATTCTCTTTCTTCCTTTGGCATACTGAAGCAGAAAGAAATCTCAACTGTCTTTTAACGGACAGTTTAGCTTGGTGGTCAGTGGCTAGCACAAAAGGGCCCACCTTTTCTGGATCCAGCAAGGCCTCATGCTTCCACAGCTCCATCTATAGGCTCCTGACCTTCACTCCCCTTCTCTAACATGCTGGAATCTCACCCAGCTTTTGCAGCCCACCTCAGTGGTTCTCACAGCCTCCTCCGTGACTCTCTCTTCAGTTAGAGAGAATCTTGCCCTCTCTGCATTCCTGCAGCAGGTTGCTTCTCCAACAGGAACATACCATGGCTGCAAAACTGAGCCCTGTCATGACTCCCCAGCATCTAAGGAAAAGTGTTTTCTTATGAATTCTCCATAGCACCTGGGCCTTCTACTTAAAAAGGATTCAATACATATGTGCGAAATGGAATTATTTGAGTAATGGATACATTCATATTTTCAAGGTTCCGTAGTAAGTGAGCAACAGAAGCAAAAATCAAATCCACATTTCACAAAGATCGTAACAGCACAACTTACAGGATCTGCAAGGAAAATCCACAGGTGTGTTTGGGTTTATGTGTCTGGTGATCTGCACCTTGTGCCTATGTGCACACATGTCCTCACAACAAGGAAAGAGCAGTGAGATTTCTCACTATTGACTAGGGTATGATTTTTTTTATTTAATTAATTTGTTTATTTTTCATACCAGGAATTTAACCCAGGGGAGCTTAACGACTAAGCCACATCCCCAGCCCTTTTATATTTTTTGTTTGTTTTTGCTTTTTTTTTTTGGCGGTCTGGGGATCGAACCCAGGGCCTTGTGCATGAGAGGCAAGCACTCTACCAACTGAGCTATATCCCCAGCCTCTTATTTTTTGTTTTGAGATGGTGTCTCACTAGGTTGCTGAAGGTCTCGCTCAGTTGCTGATGCTGGCCTCAAACTGGCGATCCTCCTGCCTCAGCCTCCCTAATCACTGTGATTAGAGGCATGTATCACTGGGCCCAGCTCTCAGTTGTGACTGTATATGTTCCCACAGCCCTAGTTGCTATTTTATATTTCTACTCTTTACCATTAAACATTTTTAAAACTGGATCATTTCCCCTTTGCCCCCAGTCTTTCTTTTCTTTTTCTTTCTTTTTTTTTTTTTTTTTAAGGAAGTTTTGGACAGCAGGAAAGCTGAGCTAAGGCACAAAGAAAAGCTGACTCTGCACATGCCTCATTGTTTTCTATTTTCATTCCAGCGCAGTTGTGGCTGGAAACCAGCGGTTTAGGATTCCCCATGGACCTGCCGTCCCAGGTCCCTGGGGTTTCAAAGTGTTATACTTTATACACTGCTCAGAGAGGTGTGATTCAATTCAACATGTTCCCTGGAGTTCTAAGGGAGGCTAATATATATTGTGTGTCTTTACAGAGGCAACCAAAATAAGTGTTTGGGGAAAAGGGGGGGAAATGGAATCAAGGGAGTATTCAGAGATATAATTATACATACAAAAGTGGGACCGTCTGTGTGTGTTTTAGAGGTGGGAGGCTTAATGTAAACATTGACTACATTTGTGTTTTTGACTTTTATACATTCTCTACATCACCACACACTTAAGCACACAACTGTTAAAAATGTTGATATAATCATTTGAAGAATGTCATTTACCCTATTATGGGTTTGGGGTATTTTGTTGTTCTTGGGATTTTCTCCCACAATTTTTTTTGGGGGGGGACTGGGGATTGAACCCAGGGGTTGCCTTACCACTGAGCTACATCCCCAGTCCTTTTTATTTTTTATTTTGAGTAAAGTATCACTGAATTGCTTAGGGATTTGCTGAGTTTCTGAAGCTGACCTTGAACTTGCCATCCTCCTGCCTCAGTCTCCCAAGTCACTAGGATTACAGGCATGTGCCATTGTAACCAGCTCCCCCCAGATATTCTTAGCTCTCTTCTTCAAGTACATCTGATGACTTATTTCTTAATTTGAGACTCTTTTTACTGCCAACAGGATCGTCCTGTTTTCCACAAACACAAGTGTCTTGCCATGGAGTAGAACTGATTCCAAAAGGCTGCTCATAACCTCCTTCTGGGACCTACAACCACAGGGTCCAGAAAGAATTCTTAAACCCTGAACTTGTCCCAGTCCACTGTCCCTGGTAAAGTGCCACTTCTCAGAGAGCTAAGTCATCCCAAGGCCAAAATGACACTTTGACCCACATAGAAATTAAAACTCAAAGGAAGCTGAGACAATTCCTCTGCTGAGAGCCATTCTCCTGCTGGGAGAGGCCTCCAGGAGTGGGCAGCCTCCAAACACACAGTCAGTCATTCCTGATGGTGATTTATTGCTTAGCCTGACACTAAATCCACAGCTTATAATAGCAGGATGTTCCCGTCGGACAACAAGGTCTCTCAGAGCAGCCACTATCACGGCCTCCTGAAGACAAAGATCACATCTCTGTGCCTGTTGACAGGGCTAGTGGTTTCACCAGCAACACCCTCCCCAGATCTGAGGATACTCACTTCTCATTTCTCTGCTCAGGCTATGATTCCATTATTTCAAGTTCAGGGTGGCATGGCCATAGACCCATTATTTCAAAGATATTTACCTTCCATAATCTTTTTCCTTAAAGTACTTAAGAGAATGGGTCAGCTTCAAAGCAATGGGGAAAGAAACAGTGAATTGATAATAAGAAGATGTGGGTTCTAATCTTGAGTTGGCTTCTTAGAAGCTGTGTCACTTATAAAGCTCACAATCTTCCTGAATCTTAATTTCAGATAAATGAAAAGTAGCACATTTTGCACAAGACAGTTATAAGATTTAAATGAGAGAATTCATAAGAAAGTACCTAGTATATATTAAGTGCTTACTAACCTTTTACCAACAGAGCAATTATAATGCTAAATTCATACTTTTCAGAGGGTGTGGTCATCAATAATAAAGACCAGAAGGAATGCTTTAAACTTTTTCCAATCTTCTCAGCCAGGTTTGAGTAGAAATTGACCAGCCTCTCTGTAAAGATTTTACACCATAAATGTAATTATGCCATATTGTAATTGGCATAATTATAAATATACCAACTGTATTATACCATAACTTTACAACACAACTGTAAAGATATTAAGTATTACAGGCATAGGTGTTAATTGCCACAGTACTTATAATAGAGAAATACTGGAAAACCATCACTAATGGTACATATATATACATACATATATATATGAAAATATATATGCTACACTTAAAACAGTGCAAGTTGTACTGATAGAAAATCTTAATGACATGCAAATTTTCTAATTGCAGAAAATTATGTAAAGAATGGTAAGATTTCTTGACCCTCTAAAACTATGTATATGTGTGTGTATATAAAATTATAGGAAAAAATGGAATAGATATCTAACTGTAAAATAGTTCCTACCTAAGGTGGGTTGATGCCAGAGAAGAGGGATTGGGAAGACAAAGAAAGGGGGCTCTGACTTTGTTCTCTGTCCCTCTGCAGCATGCAACTCTTTCACCATGCAAATGTTTTTGAGTATTGCTTGTATAATTAAAAACTAAAACGTAACCCCTACTTTATCATACAGATAATTAGAACCAAAGCAAATGCTGGTTGACTAGTTCCCTCTCTGGATGTCTTATTTCAAGACAGCATTATATGTGGTTCAAATAAACAGACCCAGAGCCCTCTAGGAAGCAGAGAACTCTGTTCTCAACTGAGTGCCGACATCCTCTCATCAACTTGACACCTTTGGCCCAAATCCCTTGTTCTCTGTGGTCAACGATTCTACAAACCTGGAGTATTGCCTGGACTTGATAGGATGCTGTTGTGAAAAAGACTGGCTTTGAATCCTGGCTCTGCCTGTACTTTCTGACACTTTGCCTCGGTTCTCTCATTTGTCAAATGGGGATATCTACATTCTGCAAGGTGTAGATAATGCAGGCAAATATATGACCCCTAGTAAGTGCTCCATAAATGGCAACTGTTATCAGTACTATTGTCAATCAGGAAGTTCTCTGAGTTTCAAGATCATTCTCAGCTGTAAAATGAGGGCCTACCATTTGATTACTTTGAACGATTGGTTTTAATGTTCTACAAACATGTGCTATTGGAGAAAATGGACAAACACTTGATGAATAGTATGGCCAGGTAGCAGGACCAGAGACCAGACAACAAGAGCAAACTCAGCATTGCTAGGCAGGGCCTGGAGAATCGTGTGATTTCTGTGACTGTTACCATATCCTCAGGTAACAAACAAAGACGGTAGAGAAGCCTTTCCTCTAGTCTAGAAAACTTCAGAATTTGGAGAAATGCACGACAGAGAGGCAGACATATTCCTATTCTCCTACTGCCAAATAGAATACATTTTCACTATCTCTTTATGCCAGCTGTAGGCCAGGAATAGCAAAGCATTAAAAAAACAGATGAATCCCTGTGACCTTCCCAAAGACAACCTTCATTATCCAGCCTTCTTAATCTTTTGGGACAGAAGATCAAGTCAAATCCCTTTGGAACCAATGAATAATAAGGTCTCTGCATGCCTAAATTTATCTTCTGGGGCTCAGTTGAAATCCCACCTTTATTAACCTTCCCAGAACCTCCTTACTAAAAGCCATCTCTCTCTGTGAACACCCATAGACTTTGTTTTTCCAGTCAATTTCTACTTTAATTAGTCATTTGCATGCCTATTTTAACTCACCTATAAGCTCCCTTATAAAGCCAAATAATGTCCAATTTGGTCATCCACTCAAAAGCATATATTTAAGCACCTTGCTAGATGGTAAATACCATAGAAGGTTCTAGGGATACAGAAATAATAACACATTCTCCATCTTCAAGGAGCTCATAATCTAATGGGAAAGATGGGAACGTGCACACCCAAGGCCCATAGTGCTATCTGAGCAGGGAGAAGGAGCCTCCCTAATCCACCTCAAGGAAAAGAAAGATGAGAAGGATCAAAAACAGTTTCCTAGGGCAGGTCATATCTGAGGTGACTTTTCAGAATTAGTATAAACTACCCAAGCAAAAAGGACTGGAAAGGACAAATCGGTATTAAAATAAATCTGTATCAACATAGGCACATTTACTTTGGAAAACTTAGGTGGCAGTTTCTTATAAATTTATGCATACACTGAATTATACAACCCAGAAATTACATTCCTAGGTATTTACTCAAGAAAGTAAGAACGTATGTCCACCAAAAGACATGTTTGCAGAAGTTCACAACTACTTAACTGCCTAAGATTCAAAGGAAACAACTCAAATATTCAACATGTGAATACATAAACAAATTGAGATATGTCCACACAATGAAATATACTCAGCATTGAAAAGGAACAAACTACTGATACACGCAACAATCTGATTGTTGACTCCCCAAAACATTTAGCTATGCCAAAAGAAGCCAGACACAAAAGAGTACATGAAATTTCAAAAGGGGTAAAATAATCTATAATGACAAAAAGCAGATCCAGGGGCTGGGATTGTGGCTCAGTGGTAGAGTGCCTGCCTAGCATGCATGAGGCACTGGGTTTGATTCTCAGCACCACATACAAATAAATAAAATAAAGGTCCATCAACAACTAAAAAGTATTAAAAAAAAAAAAAAAAGCAGATCCTAATGGCCTGGGACTAGGGATCTTGACTACAAAGGGGCAGAACAGAATTTTCTTTGGGGTGAAGGAAAAGGAATAGATACTAGAAAAATGTTATATATTTTTTTTTCTGGTACTGGTGATTGAATCCAGGGGCACTCTACCACTGAGCCACAGCCACAGCCCTTTTTAATTTTTATTTTGAGACAAGGTCTTGCTAAGTTGTTTAGGGCCTCAACAAGTTGCTAAGGCTGACTTCAAATTTGTAATCCCCCTGCCTCAGCCTCCCAGGTCACTGAGATTACAGGCATATGCCACCGTGCCCCACTCATTACAAGTCATTTGTCCTCAAAGACCAGAAAAACAATGAACAGAGTTATTAGTCTGTTCCTGTTACACTCCACTCTAAATATTTTAAAAACCAGAATTTAACAGGAAAAAAAATGGTTTTACCTAAACAAAAGTCTGCCCTATTAAAAATAACAAAGACATTTATTGATTCAAGCAAAGATGACATCTTACTGAGGAATGGCTTCTGTCCCTTCCCCTCCACCATTTCCTATACCATCATGGGCTTCTAGCAAAGGTTTGCTTCTTGGGGTGGGCCCTCTGTAGGTGTGAGGTAAAACACCAAGCCTATGGCTGGCATGTGATGTGAAGCGTCTTATCGACAATCATAACAACAGTGTCAGTGGGGCACAAGTGGTCTGGCAGTTACATCATGATATGGTACTGGTTGCTATTCTCAGCATGTGTCACTGACTTACTGACAAAACAGTTAAACATAAAAAGGAACCAGTATCAGTGGTAATTGGGATAGAATCCCTGGGTGAATAGGAATAAGAAAACTCCAACAGTAATCCCCAAACCACCTATTTCTCCAGTTTCAATTTCCTTCTCCAAACATTTTCAAAAAGTGCAATTATCAAACTAAACTGATTCGGGTTGATTGCTGCTTCCTTTCCCTGGTGTGAAGGCACCACAAGATGAGCAAGAAGAAACACAAAGGACTCCAAAGATCCTCCCCTTCTTAAGGTTTCTTTGTATGCATGCCATATGAGATAATTCATTCAGTTCCAGGTCATGATAGCACAGTCCCTGGCACACAGAAGGCACTTGAAAAATGTTTACAGAATGAGTACAGGACAGTAGGAGAAAGCATCTGAGCGTGGACAGCAGAACAAAGCCTTGACTCTCTTGGCGTCCCTTTCTTAGCCAACCTATTCACAACAATAATAGTTCATGTCATCGAAAAGCTGAAAAGGAGCTGTCACTCACTGCTCATTGAATGAATAAATCTATTCAGTTTCTCTCAACCTCATCCAAAATGCAAGGTAGCTATGGCCAGTGCAGGCACGACTCCCAACTGACTTGTTATTCACCTCATTGGCCAACTGGGAATAGATCCCCGAATAAACAGTTCAGTTGCAAAACATCCAGAGCAGCATCTTGGTCCACAGCTTCATCTGTCCCAGGGTACTGGCTTTACAGCTCACCCTGATCTCGGCTTTCCAAGCTTGACCCACACCAGGGCAGGTCGCTCACTAACAGTCCTCACCCCTATGCCTTCCTCAAGAAAACCCAAGGATCATGATGGCTACAGAATAAACCTGGAAACTTTTACTTCTTTCCCAAGTTACAATCAGCAGAAAGCACTAGATTCACCAGTATCAATATTCACATCCATGATGACATCTCAAATGTAACCAATCAACCCCACCCTCACCTCCATCAATATTTTGCCTTCATTAAGTAGCCACAGGAAAAAGAGTCTGCCAAATGGCAAACTCACATTTCACACAGGCCTGTCAGCCAAGACAGGAAGGAAACGTCAAATCCATGGCCCAGTGCATAAATGTTCAGCACTGAAGTGAATGGAAACCAACAGGACACTTGAGGTTATACTTTAACTTAAAGGCAAACTAAAGCTGAGTTAGTTCAGCTCAACAACAGGAGAGTTCATAAAGAATTATTCCAAGCAAATGGTGGAAGCCATTCCAGTGATAGGTCCCCTCTGGATGGGTCAAGCTCCAAGGCACACTGTGAGATAGGGAATGAGGACTTCTAAGGGCAGAGGCAGACCTGAATTCTTCTGGGATGAAATTCTGGTTTAAGAATACTTCCATTGCTGCAGTCACAACCAGTAGCACCCCTACCCCAAGTCTCTCTCCCCTTTTCTCCCTCAAGTCCTTTTGACATATAGTCAGAGCAGGACAAGAAGGTACTTGAAGGCCTCCTGAATACAATGAATGTGTGCTTTAAACTTTATGGCTAAGGTTGGCTTATATGCAGGTGAAGGAGTTCTTCTTTCTCTGGTTCATGTTCCTGAGCATCTGTTCTGTTCACAAATCACCAATGCCAGCCTTCTGTATCTCCCCAATGCTTCCTCCTGTACCAGGACTCCTGGGCCACCACCCAAGCAGACTCACAGTAACAAGACATGATGTCGGGTAGGGAGCCCTGGAATGGCACTTCAAGATCCAGGCACTGGCTCTGGCTCTTGCAAAAGGCTATACCCAAGTGAGAGCAAAAGACGCAAATAACAAAAGGATGCAGCTATGAAATTGGGGAACCTAAGAATGTCAGTAGCGTCCAGAACATAGCAGAACCCTCAAAGGAAGTTCTGGGCTTCAAAGTGTGCTCCAAGATGTCCATGAATCACCACTTGCCATGGTAAGTTATAATTACCAAGGGTGCTTTGGGTACAAAAGACCATCATTGTGAAATAAAGAACTCATAGAGAACAAACTCCAAAGTTGGTTTAGTGCAAACAAAGATCCATTCTAAAGGTGGAGACCCAAAGATAGCTTTATAGTTCACATGAAGAGAGGACCTAAAATGTGATTTTGAAAAAGTTAGATCCTAGATACTGAACGCTGCTTCTTTAAACTCACAGCTAGAGGCCAGGCCTAGGCAATGCAAGACTGCATTCTGCAACCTGCTGGTCCCGGGCCATAGTCTTGGCCTCTGTCTTTCTCTGACATAACCAAGATAAGGCTCACCCTGGCATGCTCTGCCTGGTGAAGAATGCTACAAGGAATTGAGTACTGGTGTATGTCTCTAGGGTAGTATGCTTCCCGGCTACTTTTGTTTGGTATGTCTTTGTTTTGGTTTAGCCCTGGTAATCTGGCAAGTAGTCTATTTCCAGGGGGGGACTCTGTCTGTGGTGTGGATGCCCAGGCTTGAGGTCCTCCTTCATTTTCATAAACAGAGCCCAGTTGCCACAGCAACTAGTGCTGTGTGCAGCTGCTAAATAGCAGAGGTCACCAAGAGCTTTCTTTGGGTTCTACAGTTTGTTCCTATGCATCTGTGAACAGTGGTGCACAGGAGCTGCAGTAATATCAGCCAGTAATTCATATAGAAGCTGGTCCTGAGGAGGAACTGCCAAACCAACTGCTACACACAAATGGGATTTCAGATAGAGCCCAGACCCTACCTGACAGATGTTAGCCAAGGGCACAGGAAAAGTCAAGGGCATAAAGAGTGGCAACTCTCTCCCTGTGCCTTCAACAGCCCCCAGAGCAGTGAGAGGGTACAGGGCCAGAGCTCAGTGCAAAAGGGAGGATCTTGGAAAACTGAAAGTGGAGTTGGGCCAGTAACACTTCGGCATCACATGGGCCAATCAGATGCTTTCTCTGCTTCCCAGTGAGGTAGGACACTGTTTTCCCTACCCCCACAGCAGGAAGCATATCATACCTCAGCCAGCAAGAACTTCTGAGCCGGAGTCCCAAAGGTCTCTTCTAGTTAGAGACCATTGCTACTGTTTCCACCTTCCCAAGGCAGCTCTTTGGAAGGCCACAGATCTGCTACACATGTGATACAAACTGAATAGAGGCCAGGCATAGCCTGTGGAAACACACACACACACACACACAAAAACACACACACACACAAACACACACACACACACACACACAGCTGCCCGCCTGCCTGGGAGTGTCAGGGAAGATCTGATTCTGTAAAATGCAGCTTCTGCCTTCCACATAGATGCTTTCCGGCAAAAACAACCATAAAAATGAGGCTGCTCTATAAGATGAGGGTCCCCTTCACTCTGGCAAAATCAAACCACTGGTTGGGGCCCCAGGAAGCTATAGAACTGAACTGAGTATAAACTTCATTTAACAGTCTTTCAGACCTGATCCCATGTTAACGACATGGAAAATATAAACATGCTTTGGCCCCAGCACCACTTTCAGAGACAAGTGATTATTTAAAACTTAAACAAAATTAAGGCTTACCATTCCCAGAAACATATGCTTCTGTCCTTATCAATCAAGAGCTGATTAGAAACACTACACGGAGAGGAAAATGGGATAGAAGTTCCCTAATTCAGTGTAACTTAAAGATTAGCCTGAAGACATGGGTCAAACATGTTTGGCAAACAGGACCGAAATGTTTTACATAGAGGATTTTATGTTATTCCCACCACTGTATTTTATTACAGGGCAAAGGAAACCTAAACAGTTAAGAAGTTTGTCCTGAGGCAAACAGTTCAATAATTTAGACTTCAAAGACTCCATATTAACCTCTGTTTACACAAAGTAATATGTTTCCTTTGCCTGCTAAACATCAAAATACTTCGCAATTAATTACCTCTATTTTTAAAAGGACTCAAGTCCTGTTAAATATAATGGCCAATGTACTTTAAGCAGGGGGTGGGGGATGTGCTCAAAATATCTGCCAAGACAATTTGCAAGGGATTTGATTAACATAGACAGTTTAAAAATACTTTTCTTCCAAAATTATAATTTTTTCCTGTATTATTTTTGTTTCCCTTATGCCTATGAATGCTGTGAATCTAATAATCAAACAGTAGCTCTTTTGTCCCCTTAGAAATTCAACAAAGTTAAGATTCCAAGCTTAGAAAATTCAAAGTTATTTCATTTTCTAACTAGTCAGTACTTAACTTCTTTTCTTCAGGACATTCCCAGTTCTAACCCTAGAATCTAGCACCCATTGAGAAGTACATAGGGAAGTACAAGGGGCCATAAGTGGGAGAGAGCGTCACAAATAACAAGGTCACCTTTGATCTATGGACAAATAATTAATATTCCCTTGAATCTGTATAGGGATTTTTTTCCCATTTGGTATCAGGATTGAACCCAGGGGTGCTTAACCACTGAGCCACATCCCCAGCCCTTTTTATGTTTTCATTTTGAGACAGGGTCTTGCTGAATTGCTTAGGGCCTTGTTAACTTGCTGAAGCTGGCTTTGAACTTGGTGATCCTCCTGCCTCAGCCTCCTGAGCCACTGGGATTACAGGTATACCCCACCACACCCAGCTATGTAGGGATTTTCAAATTTTCAAAGTTCTTTCACCCATTTCCCATTGTAGTACCTTCAAAATATACACATTTGAGAGTAATATTACACTTATGGAGTGTCACATTGTGCCAGGCTCTCTGCTAAGCACTTTCCATACAGTAGTGGGTTATTCCTCACAACAACCTTGAGATATACTATTATTGTTTCTATTTTACAGATATAAAAATCTGTAGTAGAGTGATATTAAGTAATTCACTCAAAGTCATGAAGTTATTGAATCAAATGATTAGGCCAAGCCAGGCTACAGGTAAGGGTGGAACCTAGACTGGCAGGCAGGTTAGCCTTCCCGGTTCCAAAATCAAAGGGTGCTTCTTCCAGAGAAAATACTGAATCAAGATAACCCAAGCAATATGCCAATGAGCTCCAAACTAAATATGCATTCTCCCTCCATGAAAAGCTCAGCCACCGGCATATTAAAGAGAAATATAAACACCAGAATTCCTTGATTCTCAAAATTCTCAGTTTATTTCATTTTAATTTTATATTTTCTACAATGTTAAAAAGTCTTTGCAAATTACTTAAGAAAAGTTTAATGCCTCCAAAGAAAGGAACTAGTTGGACATTATATGTCAGAGTTTTCACTACATTTTTCTTCTACACTATAATGTTTTAATGACATTTTACAATTCATGTTTCTGGCAACCTGATCATTAACACTGAAAGTAAGGCTAAGTTCATGTAACATCATACATCACGAGGGGCTGCAGTTTGAAGCTACTATTCAGCTGGGCCGATTTAAAAACAATTTTGATAGCATAGTATACTCCTGCCTGATAAGATTAGAAACTTTTCCTTTCTAAAAAAATCTTCCCCTACCAAACATGAAAGGATTTTTTTTAATCTGAATTATTTCAAAGTTGCAAATAATAATAGATACTTCTCCTGAGATCTTATTTCCTCTCCTCTGAGGGGTTCCTCTTCCCTTTAGGCCCAAAGATCAGGCTATGATACACAGTGAAGGCAATTGTTTATTTTCTTTGCACTAAATTGAAGACAAATTCACATTTGAAAGTTCAGAGTCAATCTTTAATTGCATCATTTAAATAGTGCACTCTGCACCAAGTTCCTATGGCTGCTAGAGAAAAAGCAGAGCCCAAGATGAGCAGCTTTGTCTCCATTCTTACAGAGCTTCCATTCTAAGAAAGTGACAGACAACAAACAAATATGCTAAGTTGAGATTTTAAAGCTAAAGAAGCCCCACCTCCAGGAAGGACAAGTACAATAAGGCAGGAGTTTTGTGAAAGTGGGGCCCAGTGACCCAGGCACTGACTATCCTCTGTCTGGCTCACAGTCCCATCACAGGCTCAGTGGAACAAATCTCTATGCCAGTGTGTTCCCAACTGGTTCAGGACAGCTCAAACTACAAATCTAAGCCTCCCTTCTCTTACCAACAGGGAGCAAAGTTCTTTGAGCTCTCTCAATTTTGACACAAACTACCTGGTTACTTTTAGATAACACCTGATTATTCCGAATCCATTTGCTCACTGTCACCATCCAGATGGGTGATTTGTTACCCAAATTCTATGGAGCTTTTCAGGGTGGCTCTAGGGGGCTGAGAAGAGATGAACTGCAGCCCAATATAAAAAACAATTTCCCAAGAGTCAGAGATTTTTCAAATTCAAGCAAAGACTGGGGGCTCAGTCAACAGGATATTAGAAAGGTGATCTTGTGTATCAGGCTGAGTTGGGCCAGATAATCTCTAAAGATTCTTAAAATGCCATCATACCACTACAACTCTACTGTGCCCTAGGAACACAAAACCTTCCCAGATATAACTTATCCTAAAATATTACTTGAGGATAATGTTGTTAATGAAATAAAAAATTCAGATGTCATGAAGAAATAAGCAACCTAAAATATGCCACCTGTTAACTAAGCAATAATTGTAACAGCACATAAATACTAATAACAGGTAGGGCTTTTGAGCATAGTATCTCATCAAATATTCAAAGCAATACGGTGAGGTGGATACTAATACTGTTTCTACTTTACAAATGAGAACACTGATTACAAACATGTTTCACCACCTCTTGGTGGCAGAGCTGGGAGTGCACCCAGATCTCTGGTCCTCAAGTCAGTGCTCCGCAGCAACGTGCTCTGGAAGCTGCCTTACGGTGTGGGGACCGTTTTCCTCTTAGATTGGGTTACATGAATATCCTAGAGTAATAATCTCAAAATGTAAAAGAAATCTTAAAATTTAATGAATGAAACTCTTTTGATAAAAGATAATCATAAATTTCTACTTTAGATAGAATACATACTGAACTTTCTTGACTATAATTTACTAAATTGTGGAAGCTCTCGGAAAGTTAGTTCAGCTTCCAAATCTTAGGTCCAAGTAGTAGCTTAAACACTGAAAGATTCTGGCTCAAAATCAGTCACAACATTTTTCCTATGACAGTATAACAAACACACACTGCATTAGATATTTATATTTCTGCTAAATATTAGAGATGCCCAAATTGGTGATTATGACACAGCTTGTCCTTAACTGTAGCAGTTTCCATTACAAAATCCAATTTATGGAAATGCAGGATCCTGTTTAAAAATTGATTTAAACTGATATTTAATATGATAATATACTATTGAATTCCCTCTCCCTTTTGTTTCTTCATTTGAAAAAATGAGCCATCAAGTCTCCTTTTAGTCCACTTAAAATACAAAAGAAAAAATGTGAGCTCCAAAGTTTGGGATTCTCAATACATCCCAGCTGGAGTGCTGTTGTTCTTTTTTTAATCTGTATTTACAAATATTAATGATATTTAAAGTTCTTAGCAGTTAATTTCTTTAAAAAGCCAAAGCACAAAATAACAAATTAACTTCAAAAAGCTTAAAAGTATACAGCACATATACAACTGCTTCAATTTAGACACTGGTAGTATATTAAGAACTTATGGGCTGGGGTTATGACCCAGTGATAGCACGCTTGCCTGGCATGTGTGAGGCACTGGGTTTTGATTCTTAGTACCACATACAAATAAAGGTCCATTAACAACTAAAAAAAAAAATTTAAAAGAACCTATTAACAAATTTAAATTATTCACATAAAATTTATAAATATTCACATAAAATAGGTTTACATACATACACAATATTATGGCAGAAAATTTCTAGGAAATCATACTTTTTAATTTGTGATATATATAAACTGATGAAAATACTCAGAAATAATTTAACATCTTTCCCATTATACTAAAATCCAAGAACTATTAAAACTTCTGATTTTTAAGGGAACTTCAAAAGAAATCACTTTAGGCACAAAAAGTCAGAACAAGGCCCTCAAATCCCTTCCTCACAAATATTACTGCATCGTGTCCTCTTCATCTCTATCCTTGCAAATACCACACCTGGACAGTTGCTATATTGTTCCATAATGCCTGTGCTGGCAAGAGAGCATATTTTGAGTAACAGTGATTTCGATTCTGAGTTTGGAGTTGAAAGAAAACTGGGGATCATATTGGCAATCCTTCTTATCTGCCAGTTGACTGACTAATACAGAGAGGCTAAGTGGCTTCTCCTAGCATTAAGCCTCCTTGATGGAGTCCTGCACTAAATCTTTATTTGGGTCAGAAAAAAAGAGTCCTTCCACTAAGTTATCTTTTCTGTATTATTCTTAAACTTTTTGGTTTACGGATTCTTTTTTGCTTTAAATTTACTGAGGACTAACTGGTCTTGGTGGTGCTTGCTGGTAATCCCAGCTACTCATGGGACTGAGGCAAGATGATCACTTGAGCCCAGGGTTTCGAGACCAGCCTGAGCAACATAATGGTAACTTACCTCAAAAAAAAATTACTAGAGGCCCCAAAGAGATTTATTTATGAGTTACATACATCAATGTTTACCACTATAGAATTAAAGCTAATTTTTGAAATATTTATTACTTTAGCTAAGTGTGGTGGTGCACATTTGTAATCCCAGTGACTTGGGAGGCTGAAGCAGGAGGATTACAAGTTTATAACTTTGCAAGACCCTGTTTTAAAATTTAAAAAATAAATAAAAAGGGTCATGGATGTAGTTCAGTGGTAGAGCACCCCTGGGTTCAATCTCCAGTACCACACACAAAAAATGTATTAATTCATTCAAAACCAGCAACAAACTCATTACATATTAATGTAAATAGTATTACTAGTGGAAAATCATTGTTTTCTGAAACAAAACATAGTATTACTAGTGGAAAATAATTGTTTTCTGAAATAAAACATAAGTTAGTGAGCAGAGCATCATTGTTCCACACATCTCTTTAATGTCTGCTTAATACAAAACATCTGGGTTTTCAGATCTACTTCTGCATTTAATTTGTTGTGATACTCTGTTCTGGTTGAAGGATATGAAGAAATTTGGCCTCATAGAGATACAGTTGTCCCAAGTATCCTCAGAAGATTGGTTCCAGGATCCCCTCAGATACTAAAACTTGTGGATGCTCAAGTTCCTTATACAGAATGGCAAAGTATTTGCCTACACACATCCTCTTGGATACCTCAAATTATTTATAGATTACTTATAATGAAGGCTGGGGATATAGCTCAGTGTTAAAAACACTTGCCTAGCATATGTTAGGCCCTGGGTTCAATCCCCAGCACTACAAAAAAAAAAAAAAAAAAAGATTTGTTAGATGACTTTACCTAATACAATATAAGTGCTATGCAAACAGTTCTTTTTTGTTCAGGAAATAATACAAGAAAAAACATCTGTATGTGTTAATACAGACACAAGTTTTTTCCAGTGTTTTCGAACTATAATTGGCTGAATCCTTGGATGTGGAATCTGTAGATACTGAGGACTGACAATTGAAGGTGCAAAGCTTAATAGTCGTCAATAGTCTTTTCATGTACTTGTGGCTGTTTCCTCTTTGATATTATACCTCAATTAAACAAATACCATTTCTTAAGGTTTGTTGCAATATGGTGTCTGAATTACACAATGAACTTTTAAACCCTGTTCCATTAAAATCCATTGCTTTCCCTCAACCACGGAGTAATTTCAAAGTGAAAAATAGTAACTTATTGGGCTGGGGATGTGGCTCAAGCGGTGGCGCGCTCGCCTGGCATGCGTGCGGCCCAGGTTCGATCCTTAGCATTACATACAAACAAAGATGTTTAGTTAATAGTAATGTCCGCTGAAAACTAAAAAATAAATATTAAAAAAAATAGTAACTTCATGGCAGAATATTCTGGCAGACACCATTTCTAACCAAGCAAACAAGGTTAATATAACCAGTAAGTCCTAGCAAGGTAATGTACCCTTGATTTGATGCTCTGAAAAGGATACATCACCTCTGTGGTGTCCTTCCCAATAATGGATAACTTCATTGTAACCAAAAGAGAACATCAAATGAACCCAAACTGAGGAATATTCTCCAATACGCTTTAAAAGTGACAAGGTCACTGAAAGACCAAGGACCTGTCACAGATTGGATGAGACTAAGGAGACTGACAACTAAAGGCAGTGTGTGATCCTAGGCTGGATCCTCAAACAGAAAAATAACATTAATGGAAAAATTCATGAAATCCAAATAAATTTCATACTTTTTTTTTTTTTTTTTTTTTTTTTTTTTTTT
>NW_026000076.1:7286566-7318098 GCF_001458135.2 Marmota marmota marmota | reverse complement strand
TTTTTTTTTTTTTTTTTTTTTTTTGGTACTGGGGATTGAACCCAGGGGCACTCAACTACTGAGCCACATCCCCAGACCTATTTTTTTTTTTTAGAGACAGTTTCTTACCCATTTTCTTAGCACCTTGCTTTTGCCGAGGTTGGCTTTGAACTCACCATCCTCCTGCCTCAGCCTCCCAAGCTGCTAGGATTACAGGTGTGCACCACCCACATCCCACTATAAATTTCATAATTTAGTTAATAGTATTGTACCAACATTCACTTCTTAGTTTTGATTACTGTTCTATGGTTATATGTAAGATGGTATTATAAGGCAAAGCTGAGTGTGGATATAAAAGAACTCTGTGTTACTTATGCAACACTTCCGTAAATCTAAAATTTTCTAAAATAAAAAGCTTTTGGAAATCAACTGCTCTATCTTGTACCCTTGTTGACTCTTTTACCCATGCATGATTTTTATAATGCCATCATACATCAGTCATCTAGAAAATAATAGATTATTTACTGAGTTATATAAATAAGCCTAATAAGACATTTCATTATATGGTATCTGTTTTTAAATCACATTTGTTAACAGTTTCTCCCTTGACCTCATCAGAAAAGTATTGTCATTCATGGTGATGGATAAAAGTTTTCCAATTTTAATTTTGTTTGAAAAATAAGATTTTATCATTGGCAACAAATACTCTCAGTTGATTTCCTTGAAGTAATAGGCCCATTTTATACTTTGTCAAAAAGTGCCGGCCAAATTCCAAAGTCTGGATAACCATCATTTGTCTGTCCATTGTTCTTTTAAGTAAAATGGTGTTCCATGAAAAACAGATTAGTTCAGCTCATAATTCAAATAACTGCAGAAGCACTTTTCTTGAAGGCAACATCATATTTTGAAATGTAGAAGTAGTATATGCAGACTTCCCATTTCATCATACAAAATATTAAAAAGGCATATATTTCAGGGGTCTTACTCCTTCATCAAGAACACTAAAGAAACTGGTAGTCAGCTGTTTCACTGTAAGTGTGAGGCAATAAAGTGCCGCCCTGATTCCTGTAGAGGCACCAGCAATTTCATACAATTGCTTCTATCTATCAGCACAATGGTAACTCAGTGAAAAAGAGGCCATCTCAGTATTATAAAACTGGTTTTTTACCTCAGAGACGCCCCTGAAAAAGTCTCAAATCCATGACCACAATTTGAGAACTACTGGTTTAAAGAGTTAATCTGCAACTTCAATTGTCAAGACCAATCTTGACATTGCAGTAGAGAATTACTTTCCCTAAATGAAAGGGTAACAGTTTAACAGAGTCATTGTTCACCTTGATAAAGTTCTCAGATAGTACCAATAGTTGGAGGATAAAAATCTCTGCAAGATCCTTTAGTTGTAAGTCCCAAATGAAGTTTTACTGTAGTAACTGTGCTCCAGCAAAACTGTGATGGAAAAAATCCAAGGACCTGACAAAAGGTTACAACAATTGAATAATCTTTGGGTTCTGAGACTGCCCCTGACTTCTTTTGACTTTTGTTTCAAACAAACAACAATGTTCATTTTACTGCAGTGAACAGATGCTATGACTCTCCCCTGCTCAACAACACTTGTTTTGAGTCTCAGCTAAAGAACATATTCCTTACAGGACACACTGAGCTTTGAGTTCTGAAAACTTAAAACAAAGCCAGCCAGGCCAAAAGCTCACTTTTGCAACTGGCCTTGGTTACCTGTGACTGAGATCCCTCTCCAGATGTCCAGAGGGAGTATTAGTTTTCATCATGATTAATAAGAGTGGTTTGAAGAGGATGGAATTGTAACTATGAAATGGGTTCTAGAACTTAAGTGTAATGAAACAGACATGGTGAAGCAATATTATATGTAATATGGGCACACTGTAGTTTTCAAAATAAACTACTGAGGGTTGGATGTAGCTGAGTGGCAGAGCACATGGTTTGCATGTATGAGGCCCTGTGTTTGATCTCTAGCATATACACATACATACACACACCCAGAGAGAGTTGAAAACTACAAAAGCACTACAGAAATAAATTAAAGAAAAGCTAGATTAATTAAAGGGTATACCATGTTCATGAATAACAAAACAAACACAACAAGCTACAGATTCTGAGCACTTTTCATTCTCTAACTGGCAAACCCTAGACCCTATCTTCATCTCAAATATGTTAATGCAAATGACCATGGTTATTTTAGAACAGCCTTGAGTTTTATCTTTTTCAATAAAAATCAGTTTTTAAATTTTTCAATTTAACTATTAGTTATAACATCGTTCATGGTATCTCACAGCTTAACAGGAATATACCAGTAAGTCTTGACATTATTTTCCCAGAGAAAAATCATAGCTATTTATCAGTTCAAGGACTTTATTTCCAACTTTTAAAATATCTTTCATGATCCCTCACAGTGCTGAGGGCTTTGATCTTATCAACTCCATAGAGCTGGCTAGGAATCATCTGCAGAAAGGGCTGAGTTCAAAGCTGCTGCTGCAGGCCTGTGGCTGAGGAGGAAGCAGGTTGTCCAGGGTTTCAGAAGAGCCCGCCTCATACAGAGTAAACAGAGAGGCCACTGTGCACTCAGGAATAAATCCTTCCACCAGTACACACTCTCCTGGGGCATTCACATATGCTTGGTCCAGTAGATTCCAAGTGGAGTAATAAACAGAAAGAATAGATTTTCTTGGGCCTTCCTTAAGTTTAGGAAGATCTGACAATATCACAAATGGCTCAGCACAGTCTTCTGAAACTCATTAGAATTCTTTTCTTCTGAATCATGTTAATAAAGTAAAATTTGGTCTGGGCTTTGTACATAACTACTTACTCATGCTGCCCAAGTCCAGAAGGACAGGAAAAGCTGCTGAGAGCTGTCAGTGGGAGACAGGGCCAGGCCCAGGAATTGGAAGATTTCTGGATGGATGTTTTCAAACAGAGCTATACACAGCTCCCTTATTTATACAACACATGATTGGCTCTTAGATAAGTCTGAAATACTCTTCTGTACTTTCTTCAACTGTCTATATTGCCTCAGAATCAACAGAAACTGGCACTTAACTCAAAAAGCCTCAAAACTCCCTTTTTTAAGGAACAGGGACTTCTAAAATTTTTCTACAATTTATCAGGCGAGCTAATTCTAAATATTGTTATTCTATAACATATGCCAAATGTAGCAAAATAATGTAAATCTGTTTTTCCCTTTATCATGCAGTATGCCCTGAACTTCAGTTGACATGTGCATGATTTCAAATTGAGATTCTTTTAAACATCATTTTCCAAATGCAGCAGCCATCGAAAAATTCACTTTTGCCATCCAGGCACAGTGGTGTGCAACTATAGTCCCAGCTATTTGAGAGTCTGAGGAAGAGGGTTGCCAGGTATTTGAGGCCAGCCTGGGCAACATAATAGGAACTCGTCTCCAAAAAACGTGTAAAAAAGAAGAAAAACTTCACTTTTTAATGCCCTGAGCCCCTTAAATAGATAACCAGAGGAACCTGATTTTAAAGTGGGAGGGGCGGACACCACTCCTTAGAAGCCTGCTCCTTGTGCCTTTGAACATTTAACACTTAAAATCAGAATTGTTTCACAATAAACTAGAGGTCCCTTCCCTCTCTCTAAGAAGAGGTCCTTGGGAAGTATTTATTTAGTTAATGAATGCTAAGTGATTATGTTTCTCTCACAAAACAAAAACCACCCAAACCTCTTGAAGATGCCCTTTGGGCTCTCTAAGTCTGCAAAGGTCCACATGAGCTGCATTATCCAAGGGCCTGGAGCAGTCAACTGGCAATTTAGGGAAGAATATGGTCACATGCACTTCTCCTAAAAGAAAAGCAACTCCCCTCTTGGCCCAACTCCAAAAGGCAATTGAGCAGGCTAAGGTCCAGGCTAATCTCTGCACAGTCTCTCTGCCAACTTTCTCCTACAGGCATTAGATTTTTCAGCATGGGCTTTGCAAATAATCTAACACAATTAATTAGTGCTTTTGAATTCACCCCGTATCATTAATGAAACATCGCCAGACAGCTTTTGATAGTGTATTTCTAGAGCTAATTAAGCTTGGCAAAAAACAGAGGACACAGATTCCCGGGCTACCTGCCAGGGCCAGGCTGAGACCTGGTCCCTGAAAGACAGCGGAGCTGTCCTTGCAAACAATCCTATGGTGACAAAGGTGGTGTACTGCTGGATTCAATCCCTCGGGGTCCTCTCTAATCTGAAAGACTCTCCTAAATCATGTAATTCTCAAACTCTTAAAGTTCAAACTATTCTTCTACCCTAAAGATTTTTTTTCCTGATAAATAGAAATTCTGAATTTACTACCTAAAAGTTACTGGTATTACTTCTAGTCTACACCCCCAAAAAAGACTGATTTAAGAATTAAAAAAGATTTATAGTTTTAAATATATAGATCTTTAAACAAATCTCAATCTAGGATTCTAATCAAAGAATCCTGCATAATCCAATATTTCTCATCCCATAATGTCAGTCATGTGGGAAATCTTTCTATTTTTTTCACTATCTAATGCTACACGGGATCCCAGACTGTTCCACATGCATGGCCAACAAGATAAACACATTTTTGGGAAGCCTAGAAAAAAAGCTAGCAGGGAGCAAAAAAGAAAAAATGTTGTTGCATTCTTCTGGACTTTTCTGGTTCAATTTCAAATATAGAATGACCACCACCTGGGGCTTATGGTTAGTTCTAGGCAAAGTAAGGTGGTAGATGTCCCCTGCCCCCCCATAACAGTGATGGGGCTGCAGTTGTGGCTCAGTGGTAGTGCAATTGAATAACAATGACAAGGCCTGAGAAAGTAAATCAGGAAAACTTATACATTTATCAATGGCAAATAAATGAAGTTATTCGAAACACTACTTTTTAGGCACAGAAGTTAAATCTTTTCATTGCTTTATCCCAATTTATAATAAATATGGTGTCAGTGTACTTAATAGGCATCAGTAAAAACTTAGGTCCTTTTTTCTTTTCTAAAAAAATATTAATTTTTAAACTCTAGCCTGGAATCTGATTATAGGAATGGAGTAGGAAACAACATTAACTTTTAGTCCCACCCTCCCAGAGTTACCTCAACTCCTTATATCCAGTTAGCCAACATCCTCCCTCATTAACTATAGTCCCTCAGCCTCAGTCTCCTGTATCAATGTCCCCACCCTCACTGAATCAACACAAGCCTCCTACCATGGTCTACCAAGTTACAAGGCAAGAATTGGGACCAGGGCAGATGAGGCATATGAAAGGAATAAATGGAGGCAGAGGGTTCCTGCTTTAACAACTGTGATGATTACATCAAGGTACAGCCCCAGCTGGTGAAAGAGGCATATGGTCTCTGTAGGTGTACCCCATGGATAGCCAGGAGCTAAAGGTGTCTGTGAAACTCACTCCCTGGAACCAACTTCCTTTCCAGCACATGGCTCACTCTGACACAAATGAGTTTACCAAAAAGGTTTTCAAGGTAGCGTTTCAAAAGCGTGCTAAAACTGAGCTCTGTTTTATGACACTAAGCAATTGTCTAGGTGGGAGCAGGTTCTGTTACAATCTGTACACTGAAGAAACAGATGATCTATACAGTTAAATGTGGTCCTCAGAGCAGCGGTATCAGCAGCATATGGATCTATTTAGAAAATGTACAATCTGTGACCTATCATGGGGATATAGTTTGGTTTGGTAGAGTGCTTGCCTCACATGCACAAGGCCCTGGGTTCAATCCCCAGCACCACACACACACACTCACACACACAAACACACACACAAAAAGACCTGCTAAAACAGAATTTGCCTTTTAAATAAGGTCTCCAGGTGATTCTTATGTACATCAAAGTTTAGGAAGAACTAGTCTAACGTCTGTTTATAACTTCCAACCCTAAAAAGCAAAACTTCCTATTCAGCAAGCAAGATGAGTACGCCCTGCCTCAGGCAATACCAATATGAATATCCATATTTAAAAGTGATTATTTTCTTTACAGAAAAAGAACTGCTATAAGTTTTGAGCTCCTTATGCATACTTCATAAGTAGTCTAACTTATAAAAATGGGTTTACACACAACTATTTACTATATAAAATTGTATGTGACCAAATTTCTCTGAAGCACCACCTTAAAACGTTATAAGAAGCACTTTTGCAAGAGATGGTAAGACTTTTGAGGAATGAAAAGAACAAGACTTGGCAACCAGGAAGGAAAGTAAACTGGGAAGAGAGTTTCAGAGTTTTAAGACAATGATTTTTCAAGGATAGTCACTCATTGTGAATAGATTTTCTTTAAATGGTTGGTGGAGGTTGTTTTGTGTTTTAAGATACAGCTTTTAATGTTTGTAGAAATAATTATCTCTATTATTAGGTTATGTGACAGTTTTCCACTCACGTGAGAAATAAATCATTATAGGTTGAAAAAAATCGCAGAATTGTCATTCTTAATTTCATAAGTATATCACTTCCAAAGATCCTTCCTGAGCTTATTGCTTGAGCTTCAAGGTAACTCCCACCTTAGGACTTCTGTGCTAATGCGCTTTCCTGGTTTTAAGTGATCCTGACCCCTCTCATCTCTTGCCTTATTATTAAAGCAGCCACCCAAAGTATCCTCAAATCCATCCTTGCTCAAAAGTCTACTCTCAACACAGCAACCAGAATGATCCTATTAAAACATCCTTCTGATCATATCATTCTCTGCTCAAAATCCTCAGATGGCTCCATCTCACTTAGAGGAAAAAAAATGTATGATCGATAACAAGATCCTAATCTATACACAACCTCACACATACCAATGAACCCTCATCCCACCTTTCCCCACCCTCCAGTTACTCCACATACTCCAGTTACTCCAGCTACTTCCACTCCAACAGCCACCTGGCCTACTCGCTATTGCTTGAGCTTCAAGGTAACTCTCACCTTAGGACCTCTGTGCTAATGCACTTTCCTGAGATATCCATTTAGCTCACTTCCTTCAAACCTTGCTTCAAAAATCATCTCAGTGAGGCCTCCCTTATTAAGTGTACACACATTTAATGTGTGTGCTTTTGTGCACAAGCTAGGGATTCAACTCAGGACCCTGTGCATGCTAAACATGCACTCTACCAGTGATATAACCCCAATTTATTTATTTTTTTTTTAATTAATGGGTTGGGTTTTTCCCCCTGTGCTGGAGAGTAAACCTAGGGCCTCTTGCATGCTAGGTAAGTGCCCTACCACTGAGCTACACCCTCAGCCCCTAACTGGACTTTAAGTCATGCACCCCCACTAATGATCCCTAATTATCCATTGATCCTAATGACCACTAATGATCCATTGCTAAAATATGCATAGTTGTTTTGTTTCTGGTCTATTTCTCCCCACTAGAGCCTTGCTTCTTGAGGACAAGGGTTTTTGTCTATTTTTTTTCCCTTCTATATCTCCAATACCTGGAATTGTGTCTCAAATTCAACAGGTGATCAATAAATTCCTGCTTAATCAACCAATAAGCACTTTCAAAACTTTAACCATATTGAGGGAAAAACCTCATTCTTTGCACTACCTCTGAAATCCCTTCTCCCTCTCCGTGCCTCAGAAGCCAGAAAAGCACCTGAGACTCAGTAGGTTACTCAGTTTATTGTCAAGTCTATCTAAAGCACAGCCGTTCTTTAAAAGTTTAAGGAAAATGCAAAACAATAAATGGTGATATGTAGTTAAAACCTTTAGCAACAAAACTGCACAGCTGTCACACACAGACACACCCACTGGGAAGCTCTCCACAGGAGAGCACAGAGGAGCCCAGTGGGGTCCTGGTAGAAAGAACATATACAGGGGCTGACTCCAAAAGCTGTGGCCCTACTCTCCTGAGCATCCTTCTGGATGCGGCAGGAAGGAAGAAAGATCTTACTTCTGATGGCTCCTCTAAACTAGGACAAAGCTATCCAGGTATGTGAGGACAAAGAGAAGCAACACAAAGAACTGGAAGCCGTTTTATTGAAACTTTTTCCTATTGCCATATATGGTTCCCCTCATTGCTAACAGAGAGAATAACTTCAAATTTGTTTTAAAATCAACATTTTCCTTTGAGGATAGTAAGATTTTCCACACACCACTCCTCCTCCTCCTCCTCCATCACCAATTTTTTTTTTTAATATTTCAGGATAGGGCAGTAGAAGAGCTGGGCTTCAGAGCACCTGCTGCCTATTTCTTAGAAGGAAACTTCTAAGAGCAAGTGCATTTTTAAATCCTCTAAAATTCTGCCTGGTTTCCAGCACCCTCTCAGAAAATAAAAATATGACTAAATTGGACTTCAGATCAATTTTTCTTTTAAGATCACTCTGGTAATGACATTTTAAAGAAAATGAAAGTCAGTGGTTCACATGGATATGGTGCAGGGTGGTCCAGTCATTTGAGAGGGGCAAGTACTTCTGTGCATAGTAGATGCCACGGGAAGGAGCCATGGGCAGAGCCAGTTCTAGGGAAAGGGCTCACATTGGGACACTTCCCAAGACACTCTCTGCTCCTACATCATTTCCAAAACTAGCATGCTCCAAACTCTATCAGTGATTCACGGTGCCCCCAGAGTATCAGGAATTAGTCACCAAAGCAAACAAACTGAGAAAATCTAACTTCCTATGTGCACAACTGTGTCAAAAGTATAAACTTTTAGCAATTAAACCGTTATGTAGGTACATATGGATAGCTCTGTCCTGATGAAAATGTTGCCCACTGTTTGTAAAACAGACCATAGCTGGTATACTAAAATAATCCAAATAATTCAGAAATTCATAGAGCAGGGTAGCAACGACATAGCCTAGGATAAGGATGAAAAGGGAGGAGAAACTTGGATCCTGTTACCTTTGTGACATCAAATCTATGACTATAGTAACCATGTTTCCATATGTACATCTAGCTACCCAACTAGCTATTAGTAAACTCTCCTTGCAAGTGAAAACAAGAAAAAGACCTTTTTATAGTCAATATATTTCACCCACTCATCTTTGCAGGGAAAAGGAATCTTTGAGAAATAAACTCATCTTTCTTGACTACTACTAACTGTCCAAACCGTATGTGTATGTCTGTGTACATGCGTATGCATGCTCATGCATTTTATATGTACTGTTTCTATGCAAAGACCTACAGGAAATGGGGAGAAGGAAAATTTCACCATGCTTGAGTACGCATGGTATATCCAAAGAGAACACGAGAATGCCCTAAATGCATGACACTTCATCCACTATGGTCTCTTTAAAATAAATTGGCACCCTGGTAATAACTGGCATCACAATTGACAAAAAGGCTTTCCCTGTGTATCCAAGAGCAAAATTAAACACAAAAATAAAGACTTTATAATAAAAATAATCACAGATCAAATCAACTGTGTCCAGAGAACTAGGGGCTGGAGGAGAAGGCTTTTTTTTCTCTTTTCCAGTAATGGGGAGTGAACCCAGGGGTGCTTTACCACTGAGATATACTCAGAACCCCATCATCCTCCATCCTTTACATTCCCTGGTGGTAGCTGTCAGTCAGCACTCTCTGCCTCCTGCCTTTAGGAATTACAACCTTGGATCATTCAGTTTCAGAGAGGAGAAACCCCAAAGTTCATGGGCCACTGTCTCGAGTCCAAGAGAAAGAGTGCAGGATGAATGAATGAAGAGAAAGAAGGGGGTATACCTACACCATGGAATGCTATTCAATCATTAAAAAGAAAGAAAATCTGTCATTTGCTACAACATGGACAAAAGTAGAAGATTTTATGTTAAGTGAAATAAGCCAGGCACAGAAAGACAAACATTGCCTAATCTCACTCCTATGTGGAAATTTAAAAGGTCAAACTCACTAAAATGATGGTTACTTGAGGCTGGGATTGGGAAGGATTGAGGAGAATATAAAATTTCAGTTAGGAATAACAAGTTCAAAAGCTGAATAGTACATCATGGTGACTACAGTTACCAACAATGTATTTTATACCTGAAAATTGCTACGAGAATAGATTTTAAGTGTTTACCATAAAAAATGACATACAAGGTAAGGCATAAGTTAAACGGGTTGATCCAGCCATTCCACAATGCAAACATGTATGTTATACATATAACAAAACATCATGTTGTACACCATAAAAATACAAAATTTTTACTTGTCAATTAAAAAGTAAATTTAAAAATTATATTTTTTAAAAGAATGCCAGTCCCTTTAGGGCAGCATAACAGGAAAAGCATGAACACTGAGTCTGCCTCTCTGCTTATTTCTTTATTTGGTCTTCATTATACATTATATTTAATTCCTTAAAGCTAAGTCTCCTCATTTCTGAAATAAGTATCATAATAATATTAGCCATGGGGGCAGCAGTAATAATAGCCAAAATTAGAAAATAATAAATACTGATCTCACAGGGTTTCTGGTGGGATTAAATGAACTAATACCTGCCATGTGCCCAGGAGAGCGCCTGGCTGCACTGTTTCAAGAGGTGCTGGGGGTGAGGTGCTAAGGCGTGAGGTGCTAGGGGTGAGGTGCTAAGGGGTGCTTGGCAGCAGAAAAAGCAAAAGAATCTGTTGGAGCAGTTTTTCTGCAGAAGTGTGAGTTCTGGTTTAACCGAGAGTTGAATCATCTTTCTAAATCACTCACTTGCTCTTCCTCATTACTTGTCATTCTGGAAATGAAGAAAGTAATACCTGCCTACTCCAGAGACTGCTGGGAGGATCAAATGAAATACTAGATATAAAAGCATTTTGAAAACTATAAATACAATATGATATTGTTATTAGTTTACACATTCCCCAAGGCTGCCAGCTGTCCCATTTTGAACCAAGCATTAACCAACAGGTATCTCCAATTGCTGTCCCATGGATACAAAGACTTTAGAGCTTTCTTAGCAGGAAAACAGCTCAGACTAAAAATGTCTCAATTTTCCTGTGGACTCTACCTGAGATTCCAGGTATATCCAACAGAAAAGAAATGTTTGCTCCTGGGTAAGCAGGTTGTGAGCAAGCTTCCAAAAGGGTGCATCTGGGCACCAAATCGAGACAGTGAAATGAGGGAACCAGGTGTCCATCTTAACCCCTGGCAGGGATGCCAGCAGCGTTTCTGCAGAGCTCACCTCGGCAGACCTCTTCCAATCTGGCACAGGGGCCCATGGAATGCTGCCAAGTCCAGCCCTTCCAACCAAACTGACTTCCTTGAATTCTCCATGCATGCCTCTTTTTCTCATTATTAAAACTCCTGGAAACACAGCCCTACCCAACACTGCCAAGCCTCAGAGGCAGCAGCTAATATTTTTTAAAGATGTGTAGGAATGGTTTTTAAAGTAAAAAATGTAGTGAGTATTCAGCCTGCAGTAGCAAGCATTTATTTTTCAAACTTCCCACTTTTCTTACATAAGATATATCACAGGACTCAAGATAAGGTGCCAATAAGTAACCTCGGGCCATTTCTACTCAGGAGGCATTATGGTCCTACATAGCACATGTTCACCAAGAGCAGGGCCCACCGGGCCCTCAACACTATACCATAACCACAGAACAAGGGAGGGAGGAAAGGATGAATTGTGTAGAAGCAACCGCTAACCCTGGGCTGTGGCTTGCTGCTCCCTGCCTTCTTCACCCTCCACCACAAGCAGAGAAGGAAAAGGAAGGCTTTCCAGGAACAGCCAGCCAAACCCACCAGGCTGGAGCAAGCAGGTTCCTACTCTTCTAACTTGGGCTCATTTCTCATGTTCCACTGGGCTTGCCCCCTCCCAGCAGATCTATAGGGGGCCTTTTACCTCTTTAACCCCCTCTGCTACCAAGAACTCTATGCCTTCCCTCTGATGTAGAGCTTCAAGGACATTTCCATGAAGTGGGAATACTAATAAAGATTACTTAAGGGTCCTTCTGCTCAGATAGCTCTTTCCATCTCTTCTGAGGAGGCCAAAGGGGTTTCATCTGATTCCAGGATGTCTCATTGGTAGCTATTTACTTAGAACTTAATCAGTCAAGCTAAGAGATTTGCTCATTCTACATAAGAAGATGCTAATAGAGCGGCCTTCGGCTAGACTGAGAGCCAACTGTCTGGATTTAAGTTCCAGCTCTAACTTATTAGTCACAGGACATTGTACAAATTGTTAACCAAATTGAGTCTCAGCTTCCTTGTTTGTAAGATGGAGATGATTGTAACCATAATAATACCCACCTCATAGGGTTGTCTTATTAAAACAAAATTAACTAGCAAGCCCTTGATAAACATCAGTCTGTGTCCCAGGACTGTTGTGTCTGAAGCTGATGAGGATAATTTCTTCAGCCTCACTGATGGAGGCCCAGTTTGAATTCTATGATGCATGCCTTGGACCTCAGAGGATGGAGAAAATCCAAACCTCAGAATGAAATTCAAAAGCCTTTCTCTTGATAGTTAAGGTCCTCCACAATCTACTCCCATCCTTCTTTCCAAGTAGACTCCTGCTGTATGTCTACACCATTCTCCAGGTCATCCATCCATTAAAAAAAGAAAAAAAGTCAAGCACTAAATATCAAGTACATGGCAGGCATGGTTCTCCATCTGGTCAGCCCAGAGTCTTTCCCATCCTAGACAGTCTATCCTGAGGACAGAGCTGAAGACTAGAGTTTCCACAAAGCCCTTGCTGGCTGCTCAAGTCCACAAGGGCTTCCTCTTCTGACCCCTCTGAGGTCTTCAGGGTTTTACTTGGCATTTGTCCTACATTGGTTATTTTGTTATATAGTCATATTTTACAAACATAATTAAATGTACAAGCAACTCAGGGATAAATCTTACATTTCTTTGTGTATCCCTAAAAGTCTAGTACTGTGTTTGCATTTAGCAAGGATTTGGTGATAAGTGACTTTTTTTTTTTTTTTTTTGGGTGCTGGGTATCGAACTCAGGGCCTTGTGCTTGTAAGGCAAGCACTCTACCAACTGAGCTATATCCCCAGCCCGATAAGTGATTTCTTAATGTTTCAAAAGGACATAGATGGCTCAAGCAAACCCATTATCATTCTTTCAAAACAAACACCCCTCAGATCAATACTCTCCTATAGTATAGAAGTTTAAAGGCTCAGCCAGGCATAGTGGTGCATGCCTGTAATCCCAGCAGCTAGGGAGGCTGAGGCAGGAGAATCACAAGTTCAAAGCCAGCCTCAGCAACTTACTAAGACCCTATCTCAAAATAAAAAAGGGCTAAGGAGGGCAGGGGGTATAGCTCAGTGGTAGAGTGCTTACTTAGCATGCGTGAGGTACTGGGTTCGATTCTCAGCACCACATATAACTAAGTAAAATAAAAGTCCATTGACAACTAAAGAAGAAGAAGAAGAAGAAAAAGAAGAAGAAGAAGAAGACGGAAAAAATATATATGTGTGTGTGTGTGTGTGTGTGTGTGTATATATATATATATATATATATATATATATATATATATGGCTACGGATGTGGCTCAGTGGTTGAGCACCCCTGGGTTTAATTCCCAGTATCTGAAAAATAAAAGTTTTAATGGCTCAATTTCCAGACCTAGACTTATTAGGTTTATGGTTAACTCTGTCACTTACTAGCTGTGTGACCTTGAGGATGTTACTTAACCCCTCTGTACTTCAGTGTCCTCATCTATAAACAAGATAACCAAACTACCTACACTTCTTAGGGTATTATAAGGATGAAATTAGATAAAGCACTTTGAATGGGACTTGGCACACAGTAAATACTCTTAAAATATTTATTATGATTATTACTATCTTCTTGAAGTACAACTCATGCATAATGCCCCCAAAAGTATAGTATGCAGCACCCACATAGAAAGCTACTAGGTATAGGTATATAAAAAACATTTTCCCCTACTTCTTCATTCATTTGGCCTATTAGGTTATATCACAATAACAACCAACAAACTCTACCTTAAAGACTTCCCTATCTCTGTGCCATTTATCAGTTACCTTATGCTGTCAAAAAAAAAAAAAAATCTACAATGCCACTGTCCCTTTCACTTCTGCAAAGCTTTAAGCATGCATGCAACTAAAAAAAACCATATATATATATATCTCCCCACCATGGCTTGAAAGAAGAAGGAAGGTGTTAAGCAAAACTGATGTGCTACTAAAAACATCAAGGCTATACAGGGCCATCAACCTCACCACATTCCCAAGAAAGACCTTCTTCAGTGTGTTTGTCAGTCTGACTCAGGCATTGATGAAAGCAGAAAGCCCTGCTCAGAGCCACCAAAGGTGGTTTTGTACCTTGTCATCATAGCATGATGTTTCTCTTTCTCTCTCTTCCTCTTACTCTCCTCTCTTGCTACTACTTTTCAATGTGATTTTAATTAAGATCCATTTTAATGCACAGGCCAAAAGGCAAATAACTCTTCAATAATGAGACAAAACGAAACTGCTGACAGAAAATAACAGAAGAATGGGCAGTTCAAATTCACACACTGGCATTCAAAAGGAAACCCAAAACCAAGCAACTTTCTTTCAAAGGATGTGCAATGAGGGGGATATTCTGCTTTCCATCCTCATAAACCAATTTCTCCCAACTGACTTCCACTCAGCCTTCCTAATACCACCCCTGGTCTGAGGCTATGGGGATCCCTAAGGGTGGAATGGTTCCTTCAGTACAACACCCTGGTTAATAGCACAGATGTAAAACCCTCCACTTCCCAGCTTTGTCACACTGAAAGTTATCTAACCTCTCCATATCTCAATTCATCACCTATAAAGTGGCAAAAGTAATTATTTCCAACTCAGAGTTGTGATTATCTAAGCTCATTAAATAAAAAATATCCTTATTCATTTTTATACTCTATAATTGTTCAGCCCAGTGGCTGCCTGTAGTGTATATTCAATAAGTGGTAATTATTACCCCCTCCATCTGTACCCGCAAGTCAACAGCCAAAACCAAGGGACTAATCATTTTTCAAGTCAATGCTTTTCTTGTTGAGACCTGCCAGTTTCCAAAACTGATCCAACAAATTAGTTTATGTGGCCATTAGGGAAAAGACACAGAGCAAATTACAACAAATGGAGTAAATCAAGCTTCCAAATTTATTAAGCAACCCTGACATGGAACACTAAGATGTTGGTGTGGAGGATTGATAACTCTTAATAAAGGAACAACATTCCAAACTATCATTTGCTGATTCTCAGCTCCAACCTAATACTCTGATGGTCTCCAAAAAAATACATGCATTTCTCTATTTTTTTGAAAAAAATATTTATGCTTTTTGTAGCTCTAAGATTGAAACCCAGAGCCTCACACCTGCTAGGCAAGTCAGTGTGCAATATCCCCAGCCTCTTTCTCTACTTTTCAAAAAGTTACATGTTAAAATATCTGAAATACACAAAATTAGCCAGGCAAATCTGTAATCCCAGTGGCTCAGGAGGCTGAGACAAGAGGAACTCAAGTTCAAAGCCAGCCTCTGCAAAATAGCAAGACCCTAAGTAACTCAGTGAAAACCTGTCTAAAAATAAAAAATAAAAAGGGCTGGGGATGTGGCTAAGTGGTAAAATGCCTATGGGTTAAATCCCCAGAACCAAACTATCTATCCATCTACCTATCTATATGAAATAGACAAAATTAAATACCTTCCAAGCATCCCATCCCAAAAGCATCTCTATCCAGGAGGCATATTTACTTTGTAATAGAGAAAATAATAAAAAGTGTCTTTCTTGACATTTTTATTTAGAGACAGCAATGTAAGTATAATCTATCCATGTAAAAAAAATTAAAGTGTGCTAATCATTAGCATATTTTTTCTCTACTTGCCTAAACAAGGTTAGGAAGTATCTGTATTAGTGACATTGGAATGCCTAGTCTAGGCAAACATGTTAGATATCTGTATTGTGGTCAAACATTTTATTTACTTAAAGAACCTAAATATTCAAGTTTTACATGAACATCAGCATGGTGCAAATTCTTCTAAACTGAAGAGATTGAAGAAAAAAATATATCCAAAAGAATATAATGACTATTCAATTTATATGACACAACTCACCTGCAGTGACTAAACAGGAGCTCATCAGGGTAAACATGGCGATCATATAATGGGATGTCATTTTTATTTCTCCAACAGTGCACATCCAGTCACTGCAGCCTATAGTTCTTCGGGTCACAGACAATCTTTGCAAATCAGAAATGGCCTTAAAACCCCTCTTTGCAATGTTCAAATTGCCTGTAAAAAAAATAAATAATTTTCAATAAGAGAACATAGTACAGAAAATTCTTTTCATAAACAAACACACATTAAAGTTAAATTGGCCAGGCACGGTGCACACGCCTATAATCCCAAGGGCTCAGGAGGCTGAGGCAGGAGGATCGAGAGTTCAAAGCCAGCCTCAGCAAAAGCAAGGTGCTAAGCAACCCAGTGAGACCCTGTCTCTAGATAAAACATAAAATAGGGCTGGGGATGTGGCTCAGGGGTGAACTGCCCATGAAGTCAATCCTAGTACCAAAAAAAAAAAAAAAAAAGTTAAATCAAGAATTTCTGAAAGGTGTCAAAGAAAAAAATCTGTCTTAAAAAAATGATAGACTAGTACTGAAGCAAACTAGGGTAGAAATGGTGATAACCCAAATTAAGATTTTTATAGCAAATACTTTAGCAATTGACATGATTATATTTTAACACTTTTAAATCTTTGGGTTTAAGATTGTTTTTACCCACAATCTCTCTATGTTGCCCAGGCTGGTCTCAAACTCCCGAGCTCATGCAAGCCTTCCACCTCAACCTCCTGAGTAGCTAGGACTACAGGCACGTACCTCCACAACCAGATAAATCACGACAATAGAAGAAAATCGAAATGCACCTGTAACACCACCAGTTACATTGTGGTACAATAAACAATGACATGAAACATGCTTTCTCTAGTGCCAGGACACACACACACAAAAATAGCTCTGATTAGAGACTCATTCTAATGTTATAATGACAGGGTTATCACAGGCATCAAATTAAATTACGCTGAGAATCAATCTGAAGAAACAAAGAACCATAAAAAAGGCAAAGCTCTTATTCCATCTGTTTGCTGACATTCTAGCAGATGTCTCCCCTGCCTTTCAGCCCCATCTGGACTAGATGATCCAGAAGATCCTTTCTAACCTTTTCCTATCCAGAGTCTAATCAGAGTCTGCTGGTAGTTTGCTCAACCTGAATATTCCTCCCATGGCTGCTTTACCTCATAAAGACACTTCAAAGTATGATTTCCAGCCTTATATCCCTGAGCTGGTACAACTCCCGGAAGTTGTTCAATTCAACAAATATGTATTGAGCACCTACTATGTTCTAAACATGATTTCTTCTCATCAGCAATAAAAGTTATCCAACAACTGGATAAAAGTTCAAATAATCTGCTTGATCTAAACCCTGGGCAAGGCAGGATGGGGGAGTTTCCCAGAAATCTCTGATACAAAGAAGGGTTGCAACCTTGTCATCCTCACCCAGGAGATGCTATCCACAGAATGAGTTCCTATTGAAGTGGTCTTTGTTCATCAAATGTTAACAGAAAGAAATTTAAAATGGTTCTTCAAGGCTGAAAGTGTAGGTCAATGGCAAAGCACTTGTCTGGCATGAGTGAAGTCCTGGGTTTGATCCCCAGCACCACAAAAAATGAGTAAATAAAATGGGTCTTCACGGATGTAACACTAAATGCCTGTGTGAAAAGGGAAAATTGGGTGTTAGGGGACACAGATAGGAGGAAGCAGGTTCTGGGTTTTGTAATGATACAAAATATGTGAATATTACCTATCTGGAAACAGTAACAATAAAATTGTAACTTCGAAAAGAACTTTTTAGATATACCTTAAAAATAAATTATTATATATGGTTCAATCTTGGTATATGGTGGAAATTAAAAGCCTAGTATAGAAAAAGAAAAGCCTAGTATGAATACAATATGGGTTATGGTGGCAGTTAAAAATCTGCCCAGCTGTGAATCCACCCTGCCACCTACCAATGAGTGATGATTGATGTCAGGCAGATTACTTTTCATGAATGAACCTATCATGTGGTAGGATATGGTAAGTGAGGACTCAGTAAGTACAAATGATGCTTCGAAAAGTGCCTAACACATTAAAAAAATAAACAATCAGTAAATATTAGCTAATATTCTCACTACCTGTTTATTCTCTTTAAGGCAGTTAAACTAATAAAATGGAAAGATCACTGTGTGGTCATTTACGTAAGTCTTAGCTGCTGACAAACCAGTTCAATCATTTGTTTACTGAAAAATAAATGCAACAGACCAAAAGAGGAGATAAGCTAAAGAGCCGTATCACTAAGAGAATAAAGTTGCCAGTGAAGTTGAGGCACAAGTCATTGGTGACACAATGGTCTTGTCTCAATGCCAACTAAATTATATGGCTCATTTGGAAGCCATAAAATAGATCCTTGAAGCCCAACATTTCTGTCACTGTATTTCCACCTCAGACAAAAAGGAAATCTTCTGTTAACAATTTGACAACAATAGGGAAACCTATACTTTCCCTTCAGGAAATCAGATTTCCTGAGTGGATTGATAAGGAGAAAACTCTCTGAAAGAATATGCTATTTCAGCAAATGCTAAGGGCCATTTTTATAAAGCAAAACCCTCCAAGGAGATCCCAGAAGAAGATGGCTTCCCAGAGGACTTTTATGGGGCACATAAACCATACGCAGCACAAGTCTAGAGGGAATATTTAATGAGCATGTGTCACCCCTGCCCACAGCCACAGAGGGTCTGTGGGGCTGTGGCCCATTAATCCAGGGGCTTAAACCAGTTCTGCACAAATCTGTGGAAAGAAAGGCAAATGGTTCTATTAAAAATATAGACTGCAAATTGCTGACAAGAATATTGGGCAATTATTAAAATGCAGCAATTACAGATATAATAAAGCCAAGCTAAACAATTTGATGCCCAAAGGCAAACCACAGCAAGTTTACACCGGATCCTAAAACATCTCCGAGGAAGTCAGAGACAAGTTGAAACTACACACTGCTGTTTCTAACAAAGAGAGAGCTTTCCTTCTTTTAGCATAAAAGTCCCTTCATAATGTAACTTGTTCAAAAAGAAAATAAACTGCAGGGGGGTTTCGGTCTAATCTTCAAAGACAGGATCCTAAGGCAGAGGAGAATGGAAAAGGAAGCATGAGGTTCCCATTCAGCCCGACTTCAGTGTGGACCAACACCTGCACACACCAGTACCTCGACACATGAACCAGGGATCTATTCCCTAGTTAGAAGAATGTGGGTGACTCTGGGCCTCCAATAAGTGGTGGCTTTGAAATAAACCCAGGGAACATGAGCTCCTCTTTTCTGTGAGGTTCTGTCACATTAACTTCACAAAGACCAAGGACTTCAGGCCCTGGCTTTTTGACTTCACTGAATCTCTTTGGACTTTCCAAAAATAGATAGGTCCTCTGAGATCTGCAAGAACAACTGGGGGTAGAATAATCACTTTGCCCACATTTCAAAGCAATGTGTTCCATTCAAGGGGTATGAGAACATTTAGTATTCATAAACTAAGAGAATAAAATTCTGAAAAAGAACTTCATGGATTAAAAAAGAACGTGCTACTAATTTTGCTAATTTCAAGAGTTTGTCTTTGTTCATTTCTGAGGCCATTAAACTGAGCATGCTGTCCCACATTCTCTGGTGATTCAACAAAGCACTCAAGTGAAGACTGGGATTAGATGAAAAACCCTAACCTTAACACCATCCTGGGTTTAAACCAATGTTCAAAAGGAATTGGTTGGGAACAATATTGCCTGGTTGAATTTTTACGGTTGTTGTTGTTTAGTTTTAGAACAAATCTTGGTCTATCTTGGAGAAAAAAAAACTGGAAAAATGGGTGTCTAGCAGTAGGTTAATAATCAGTAAAAAAAGAAAAATACTAACTATCCTTTTGATGGCTAACATATTTACCTATATGAGATTATTCAGTCAACACTACATCATAATTAATTTGTAACTGATCAATTACGCAGTTAAAAATTTTAGCATGCTAAAGATATATGAATGGCTTTTCAAACTGAAAGAGATCCACAGGATTTCATTGATGAAGATGAGCCCCAAATTCCAAGACTTACACTTGCCCAAAATAATAGGACAGAGGCAAGGCTCGGTCTCTGTCCATGACTACCGCTCTACCTCCCAATTTCAGCTCTGTCGTCACAAACTGGAAACCATGTTGTCCTCTCAACATTCAATCTCTGAAAACAAAACAACGTTTTTTCCAAAATAGGGGGAAGTCTGCCATGGCTACTATCAGACACTGATATGCACTCTGCACAAATGATTACTGATCATCACTGTGACTCAACTGCAGGACCATGGTGGCAGTTATAATAAATAAACCATCCTTGGTAATGCTGAACTCAAAGATTTTTAAAAATGCAAAGGGCAAGATGAAGCACGAACCTGTGACTGTCACATTCTAACACTAACACTGTTTTACCTGAAATCAGCAGGAGAAATCAGAGATGGAACAAATTTGAAGATCTCAAGGACACAGACATAGTAGAATTTAAAAATTCCCATTGACTAAATTCAAATAGTAAGAAAAACCTGAGCTACTGGTAGCCTGAACATGGAATGGTTTCAGAAAGATCTTTACAATGTTTACAATCCACCATTTAATTGGGGGAAAAAAATGTTTTCTTTTTTTTTAGAAACACACAGTTAAGTCTGCATGTGATTTTAAGAAAAGCTCATAGAGAAACTGTTCTGATGGCTATTCAACCTGCTATTTAAGGGATTCAGAAAGAAGCAGCATGAATGGCATCAATATCTAGCTTGGCAGCCTATAAAAAGGGGTGTACAGGATGTTAGAATAGATACTGTTGTTTGATGACATTTGGATGCCCTTTAGGACCTGTACACAGAAAGCAAAGCCACCTTATTGTCACAGCAGCGACTCTCAGGTTTCTCTATCACACAAGGGAACTGGACAGTTTCCAATCTGTCTACAATGGTAGACAGATTTGGCACAGAGAAGGAAAAAATCCTGGATTTGGTTGAGAAATCTTTGGAATCATATCTAAGCACAATCGGTATTCAACAAATATTTACCACTACTATGTGCCAGACACTGTTCAAGATGCCAAGGGTTTAGTAACGAAAAAAGGAGCCCACGCTCCTACCCTCCTGGCACTTACATTCTGGCAAAAGTAATATCATTCATTACTTTAGGCAAGCCATTTACTTTTCTGAGCGTCATTGCTTCTAACAATACATCTTTATTTATTGCTTATGCTGTGCCAGGTAACGAGGATATTATGGCCAAGCAAAGAGACATGTTCTTTCCTTAATGGGCTTTAAGTCTGGTGGAAAAAAAAAGAAAACAAGACAAATAATCACAAATATGTAACTACACAATTCTATATGTGCTAGAGGAAGAGTATCCACATCCTAAGGGTAAACAGAGGTTTAAAAGGTCAGGCGAGGCAAGACCCTTCAGGGAGAAGAGGTTTTACAGGTCCTGATTCTGCAGCAAGCCCACAGGAAGAGAAGAGATTCAAAGGGAAGATAAGAAGAGATTCAAAGGGGATGATCAGATTGGAGTTGATGTTGTTTTCTGGTCCTGGGGATTGAAGCCATAGTCTCATACTAGCTAGGCAAGCACTCTGACACTGAGCAACATCCCTATTTATTTATTTGACATAAGGCCTCACTAAATTGCCAAGGCTGCCTCAAACTTTTGCTACTCCTGCCTCTGCCTCTTGAGTAGCTGGGATTACAGGTGTGCACCACCACTTTTTATTTTTCTGGTACTGGGGATTGAACCTGATCCACATCCCCAGCCCTTATTATTTTTTGAGACAGAGTCCCACTAAATTGCCCAGGCTGGCCTCAAACTTGTGATCCTCCTGCTGTGGCCTCCTGAGTTACTGGGATGAAAGGCATATATCACCTTGCTCAGATTGAGTTTTTAAATATTTCCCTGAATGCTGTATGGAATTTCTTACAGCAGGTCAGACAAGAAAGAATGGTGGTTGAAATCAGAATGGAACCTGAGTTTGTTCCTTGGTAAGGAGTAATAACTACACTTAACAAGGTCACAAGGTTGCTATAAGAATCAAATGAGACAGTGCATACACAGCAGAAAAACTATCATTACTTATCATTAATAGGCTGTCTTAACCAAAGACATTTATTATCCTGAGGCCTAGGAGTAATGAAAGTCCCAGCGTGCTGTGGCTGTCAGCAGGAGGAAGTGAAAAGAGGAAGATTACTCCTAAACTGCTTTACTAGTGGGCAGGAATTTCATGTGAAGACTTGTGGGGAGGGAGGCAGAGGGAGGCAGGAGCCACAGAGGGTAGGAGGGGAGCAGAGCTGCTGGGCTCATTCTCTCCTGCTTGCACTGGCCACCTTCAAAGAAAAGGTAGGCTGCCCCTCCAGGGCACAGCCCAGCCTCACCACCCGCTGTCCTAGAATTCTTCCAGCAACCCAAGTGGATTCTAAAAGGCCCAGGCACAACAGACCTCATTCCCAAGTAAAATATATCAACACGGGGAAGGAAGGCATAGATACATTTCCACAAGTTGGTGAAAGACCACTAGTGGATTTTTCACCACCTTGCAATACTCTAAAAAAACGCCTTTTCATATTTATGATTTTTGCATCCAAAGATTTCTGTTGCTTATCATTTATGAGGGTGTGTCCTTTTAAGCTAGAATTAATACAGAACTATATTTGGGAGTTCAAAACCTGGTATACCAACCTCTACCACTCACTCTCCTGTAACATGATAACAACACTTTGATTATAATATATGAGATAGAATGTGGACATGGTACTTAAAAATATTACTTATATTCTGTCCCACAGTCTTTTCTGCACACCGCCCCCTACCCCTGCTTGGCGTTGAGGATTGAACACAGGTCCTCAAGCTTGCCAGGCAAGCTCTCTACCACTGAGCTACCCCCCCAGTCCCACTGTCCATTTTAAATCAATAACAGTCACTGTTGTTTTAATGTTAAAACAGCCCCCAAACTTCCAAAAATAATAAGTCAATTACCAGTAGTGAGACCATATAAATTGTAGTTTATAGAAAGCTTCATATTCATTTTGAGATGAGACTTTATTATCTAGAATTTCAAAAATTCTCCCCATCACCAAAAAAATAATGATTCCAAATTCAATACAAGATCTAAGTCTTAATGATAGTCATGATATTGCAAAACTGCTTCCAAATGATGAGGACGGCACGGTCTCAACATTTCTGGTATAAGTTATAGAGACCTGGCTACATATCCTTCCTCCATTCTACCTATGGTTCCCATATTAGCAGTAGAGGTTTAGCCAGGGGGCGGTAGAACTCAGCCTAGCACTTCCACCAAACCAACCCAACTACTAATAATGAGGAACAAGCTGTCATCAAGAGGATTTACATCATGAAGCTGCAATTATTCCAGCAAAGCTCAGCACACTTAACATTCCCAAGACTACAGTCATCATCCCCCAGGCCCTAGCAAGCACTGGACACTGACAAAAAGCTTCAGGTAGATCTCAGTGGTAGAGCACATCCCTAGCATGTGCAAGAACCTGGGTTAGATTCCAGCACCACAAAAATAAATAAAATATCATGCATACACTACAATAAAAGTTAGTATGGATGAATGACCAAATTGTTAGAACATGTCTTGATAGCAAATGATAAACCAACAGATAAGGGTTGGAACTTCAAGCACCCTCAAAGCAACAGGGGGCAGGAGTTCTGCCATCAATGTATTTTATGAATTCAGACATTCTAGGACTTACTTGCTTCATCTCTATTATTAAAAGATTAAACAAGAAAAAATTTTATTCTACATCTTACATATAATTGTCATTATATGGACTCATGACCAATCCTGAATCCTCTCTAGAAAACAAGACTTCAAAAATATCTGTGGAGAGGTTGGGGGTGTGGCTCAGTGGTAGAGAACTTGCCTGATACATGTGAGGCTGTGGATTCAATCCGCAGCACCATCACACACACACACATACACACACACACACAAAAAAAAAAAACTTTGAAATGTGTAATCATATAATGGCTAGCAGGAATAACATTAAGTTAGAAACTATTATACAACAATCACATTCAACTTGATAACATACAAGAAAATAATATACCAACACTGCATTAGTGTGTTTAATCTATAACTTATTTGAACCAAAAAATATTTAAATGTGGCATGTTCCCAACAATGAAAATTATAAATCAAACACAAAACCTGAATTTTGTCCAGATCTGCTCATTTTATCCAAACCTACCATTTCTATGCTCTTCTTCAAAGTCCAGGAACCCTACTCATTCCCGTCTTCTCATTCCAAAGCCACTTCTAATTAATCCCATCTCACCCTGAACACTGCCTCCTCAACAATTTGTGTATAATTTGTGCCATGTTAACTTCTACTCAGAGCCAACTCAGTATGTTACAGATAAACAAAATCCACTCCAACCCTTTAACTTGATAGATTAGCAAACCAAGGATCAGAAAGACTCCATGACTGACTGGCCCACTGATGCACAGCTAGTTAATGGTAAAGCCAAGGCTTTGGCTAAAGGAAGATATCAGGGCCACAGGGAAATTCTTCCCCTCTGTAATTATTCTGCGCTTATTCAAGTGTTTGTTCCTCATTCCCCTTCTTATTAGAGGCTCACACCCTGCTTTCTTCTCTGACCCCACAGAATATCTGTGACTACTGAGCACCTAGGATATCATTCCATTCTCTCAAACACCCTGTTTGTTCTTGCCTCCGTTTAATTTTTTTAATTTTTATTTTTGGTGTCAGGGATTAAACCCAGGGACACTTGACCACTGAGCCACATTCCCAGCCCTTTCTTTTTCATTTTATTATTATTTAGAGACAGGGTCTCACTAAGTTGCTTAGAGCCTCACTAACTTGTTGCAGCTGGCCTCAAACTTGCAATCCTTCTGCCTCAGCCTCCCTAGTTGCTAGGGTTATAAGCATGTGTCACCCACACCCGGGTATTCCATTTGAGAATGAAAAAAGTAAGGCTTCAAGATGCTAAGAAAGCCTGAGATCACCAACCATTAAGTCCTCGCACCAAGATTTGAGTCCAGGTCTAATTACATAGCCCATCCTCTTACCCACTACAAATTGGGGTTCCTCCAGAAACAGCTGGCTTCCAAAAAAGAAAAAAGGCAGGATCAGTTCCTAATCAAGAAACCACTGTGGATACCAACCAGGCTCCAAATAGGCAGTCACTCTGGTAATAGGCAGTCTGATGAGATCTGACACAGAGACAAATTATTTTGCTTTGAAATCAGGCTTGCAAATATATTTACTTCATTCATTCAGTCATTCAATAAGCATTTATGAGCAAATGATAAACCAACAGATAAGAGATGGAACTTCAAGCATCTACCTCATGTTGGGCCTTGTTTAAGGAGCTGGACACAGAGCAATGAACTAAACACATCTGTTTTCAAAGAGTTTTATCTTCTGATGGGGGGCAGACAGACAACAAATATATGTGTCAAACTGTGGTAAGACCTAGAAAGAAAAATAAAGTAGGGTAAAAAGAGACAGTGATGAGAGGAGGGATGCTATTTTAGCAGGAGGCCAGGGGTGGCCTCCCAGAGGAGGTGGCATGTAAGCACAGAGAGCAAAGCTGTGATAACATCTGAGGGAAATGCATCCCAGGAAGTGGAAATAGCAAAGGCAAAGGTCCTTGGTGCGTTCTACAGTGCTGTGGAAGCATGCAGCCCCCACAGCCCACCGGGGTTCAAATCTCTGCTCTACTTCTTCCAAACAATGTGATTATGGGCAACTTACTTAAACCTCCAGGCCTGATCTGTAAAGCAGGCATAATGTGTCTGTCTTCCTCACAGAGTTGTTAGGAAGATTAAGTAAATTAATACCATTTAAAGCACTTAATACCCAGTATGTTGTTAGGGTTCAGGAAATGATAGCTATGATTATTGTGAAATAGTCATCAATAACTCAGCTCCATTCAGAACAATTCATTTTCAATTGGTGGTTTTGAATCCCAGGGTTAAATTACACTGCTTGGCTCTGTCCATGGCCAACAACTTCCTCCTAAGCCTTAGACTTCCTTGGCTGGGCTTCCTGTCCTGAGGAGAAGAGTCCTGTATGGAACCATACTGATGTTATCTCACTAAGAAGGAGAGGCACATTACTCTAGCTTTACTATTACACTAATATAAATTATGCTCTGCATTCCACACCCCCTGCCCTCCAGAATCCAACACCTCTTCAGGACAGAATTTCTCGCCCCTTAGGTGTAAGTTATTGGTTTCATAGGACTAGTCCCACCCATCTTCACTCCTCGATGGCATCACTGACAGAAGCAAGCAGCAACTTCAACTACAATCCTCCGTCTTCAGAAGGGTTCAAACTGCACTTCAAAATTAAGATGTTAATTGTTTTTTTTTACATCCTTTCTAACATGTTATTTTTGCCTAAAACAAACATTTGTTTTCAAAGAGAACAGAACAGAAAAGCAAAACTCAAAAAAGCATCTGGCCTGGCAGTCTCAAGACTGTTCCTTGGAGCACAGTACCAGCTCTAGAAGATACCAGAAGCCACCAAGGGCATGGGCTCAGAGCTAAAGGAAGATATCAGGGCCACAGGGGAAATTCTTCCCCTCTGCCCAGTACCCTCTCCTCCAGCTCTGTCCCTTACTGCTCTGTTAATTTTTCATCTTTGTATCTGGATGGGTTAGAGGGCAAACCACAGGCAGAGAGAAACCACAGCAAGCCCATGCCTGTTAGAGGTAAAAATTGGGAATCTTCCCAAACCACTTGTAAGGCTGGGGAGAGCCCAGGGTTACTCCTTCAAGTCAGACAATTAAAAAGAGATCAATGTTCTACTCCAACAAGTCTTAAATAAAGCTTTAAAAAATCAGATCCTCCTTCTTCCTGACAGGGCCTGATGTGTTCCCTTTGAATGCCCCGAGCATATGTTTAACTGGAGTATAATGAATCTATAAAATCTTACTTTTTCTCACTCATCTATTCATTCCACAAATATTTAGGGAGTGCCTTCTCTACACCAGGACTGTTCTAGACATGGGAATTGGACAAGGAACAAAACATAAAAATCCTTGCCCTCATGTAACTTCCATTCTAGACAGGGAGACAGATTACAGACAAGACATAGAACTGTGTGTTAGGTAGAAATAAGTGCTAAGAAAACACATAAAGCAGAGACATGCATGTGAGTCTTGAGTTTGTTTCTTTGTTGTGAGCCAGGATCTAAAAGATGTGAACTCTACAGATATTTAGGAGGAAAACATTCAAAGTGAGAAAAACAGTACACATGAAGGCCCTGACACAAAGTGTGCAAGGAAACTCAGGAAACAGAAAGTATTCAGCTAGTATAGAGTAAGCAAGCAGCAGTAAGAGACCTGGGAATGGTCAGCTACCACACAGGACTTCACAGATCACTGTAGGAATTTTGGCTTTTAGTGTGAAAAAGACAGGAGCAGTTGAGAGTTATAAACAAGGCATGATGGGATCTGGCTTAGGTTTTATCAGAGTCACTCTGGCTATTGGGTGGAAACTAGATTACAAATGGGTTGGGGGAAAACTGCTTACTCACTGTGTGATCTTGGAAAGACCACCTTCCCCCTTTGGTTGTTCTCATCTTTAACGGGCCTTAAAGAAGAGTATTCTAAGCCCTGCTCTAATCTCAAATTCTGATTCTGATTTGATTGCCTTCATCTTGTCTATGATTATATTTATATCAACTATAATCCTGACCTTTCCTCAAAGCTTTAACTGCAGTGACACTGAGTTGAAGAATTTAATTTGACAACACATATCATACATCAGGCCCATACTAGACACTCAGGATACAAAGACGGTAACACTCTGTTATGGTTTGGATCTTGAATGTCTCCCAAAGGCCCATATACTAAAGGAACAGTCCCAGTGGTGGCAATATTGGGAGAGAGTAGAATCCTTAAGAAGTAGGGTCTAGTGGGAGATCTTTAGATCTTTGGAAGGGGATTATGAGATCCCCATTCTCTTCCTCTTTTTTGCTTCCCAGACATGAGGTGAATGGTTTTGCCCTGCCACACGGTCCCACCATGATGTGCTACTTCAATACAGGCCCAACACAACAGGGTCAGTAGATCATGGAGTCAAATCTCTAAAATTGTGGTCTAAAATAAATCTTTTTACCTTACTAGGTAATTATCTTGTGTTATACTGATATATAACAGCATAACCGAAGGTCATTAAGGAAGTCCCCAATCTGAGACTGTGGACCACAGAGTAGTATTTGGGTTTGGGAATTAGTTTTAATGGAAAGACTTACAGAATAACCAGGTGTCACTGCAGAATAATAAGCTGCTGAAAGTATGGGTATGAAATGAAAAAACTGGAAGTTCCTGACATAGATATGGCCAATGAAGCACGGAAATGAACAACTAAAGGTAGATTGAGAAATGAAAAGAAAGAGGAAATGCCGCTAATGATTTGTCTCCACCAAAACTCATGTTGAATTCTAATATCCATGTTGAGGTACTAAGAGGATAGGAACTTGATCCAACCATGGTATTTGGATGGGGTGGGGCGGGTTGGAAGGTAATTAAGGTTAAACAGGGCTATAAGGATGGGGCCCTAATCCAATGGGACTGTGGCTTTATAAGGGAAGAGAGACCAGAGCTAGAATGCTCTGTCTACCCCTGCACCTACCTAGAAATTCTGCAACAGGTCCCCCACCAGCAAGAAGTACCTCACCAAATGCAGACACTCAATCTTGAACTTCCAGCCTTTAGAACTGTAAACTGAATAAACCTTATTCTGGATAAGTAAGCCAGTCTTGGCTTTTTTGTTACAGCAACAGAAAATGGACTAATACAAATGCCAACATGTGGGGATCCATCATGGAAAAGGAAGACTGCAGAGAGATCAGGAACATCCAAGGGAAAACCAGAAGTAACGTTGTGGAAACCAAGAGAATCAAATGTGGGGAAAAGAGGAGAGTAAAGCAAAAAACGCATGAGGGAAAGAACAATGAAGATGCTGACTGAAAGCAGGCTCGGAATTTTGCACTTTGCACCTTTTCTGGCTCGTCATGGTGTGGTGGGCGTGGGAGCCTGCCTGCCTCAGGCTGAGAAGTAAATGGAAGGTGAGAAGAAAAGAACCAAAAGCTAACACACCACCAGCTCTGGCAAGACTAGTTGTTATCAGAGATTCTGTACCATCAGGAAAGTCTTATTCAACACTCTGTGGAGGTGTAAGGTGTGAGAAACAGGAACCAAAAGCTGCTACTCGGGGGGTGACCTTCTGGTGATGGAAAGGATGTTTGTTAGTTACCCACCCAGGTCTCATAGGATCACTAATCCTGAAACTAGCAGCAGGCATTCAGAAAGGCTAGTTGCTTCTAGTAAGTGTCGAGGACAACATATCCACCCACATATTGTCCAACTATTAGACCTCTGGCCTCCATTCTCTCCTCACACTAACATCCTTGCATTTTCTCCCTTAGCAGAATACTGCTGAGCAGTAAGGACTGCATTTCAGTTGAAAGAAAGGTAAGTGTAACAAAAGTCCATAGCACCAACGACCACGTGTGGATCTGTGGATCCATAAATTGCATCAATCAGACAGGAAAAGGCTTCACCAAAAATCCAAGCTGGGACCTAAAACACTGGGCCCAGAGCAGTTAGTGTCAGCAGAAGTTGCCTAACTGCCCTTCGATGTGCTCTCTGAGAAAAAGAAAAGAGCCAAAAGAGGAACAAGTCTTTAATCCTAAAATTATTCTGAATTTCCAATACAGAGCACTTGAGAAACATCTGAATTCAACAGAAAAACTAGCAGATTCTTTAAAATGTGCATCTACAATTCTTTCTCCTATACCCTCTGCAAAAAAAAAGCAACCTAACTCCCAAATGATCATTTTTCTTGGCTTAACTTCACTATTTTTTGTGAAACATAATTGGAAACAGACTGATTTTTCCTGGCTTATAGAGAATAAGATCCTTCGGGGTTATAAGAATTGCCAGCTATAGAACCTCAACTTTAGCAAAAATGTCTTTTGCAAAGCTCTTACCTATATACCTACTTGAAATCTATAATAATTCCAAAGAAAACATTTAAATCCCTTATTATTATGCAAAAGTTAACTTTCTCCTAATAAATCAGAGACCTCCCTCCCTCTCCTCACCTCTCTACCCATTTAAGCTAAGTGAAATCCTGCTTTGAGTTCAGCTATCTCCCATTCAGACATTACCAAAAGCCCCACCCAACACGGTATCTACATGGGACACTTTCTAGAGGTATTTTCAATAATCTAGTAGAACTGGTTCTAAAAAAAAAAAAACCCTCTTCACTTAGCCCATAATAAATTTAATGTCTTGAGCATCTTAGAGAGTGAACATATCAAGCAATGAAATAAAGATGCCAACGGACTGAAAAAGGCATAAATATAGGAAAATGTGAAATGTAAGAAATTGGTCATCCTTACCTTGGCTCTTGTCAAAAACATCATGTCCTGCAACTGTGGTAAATAATGTCATGGGTTAAAAACAAAAAGACAGGTGTATCTTCATAAAACAAATCATTCTTCATGATTCATATAGTATATTATGAATATATGACAAGTAACAATTTCTTGAAGGTCACAAAACTCATAAAACTAATAGGAATACTTGTTCAAAAAGCCTTTGGCAAAAAGAGAGACCAGCAATAATAAACATGTTCATTTAGAAGATCAGAAACTTCTCCCACACACATAGGGAAGACCTTACACTGCAATGATGAAAAATGTATGTAATGAGTCAATGGTGCTTTCCCTCCAAGTTGCATTTAATTTGCCAGCCAACTGCACAAAGTCTAATATAACAAAATGAAAGATTTATACTTCGTAGACACTCAAGAGTTTTGTGTTTGAGCAGGTTTTGTTTTACAGAAAAAAAAAGCATAAAAATGAGATAACATAACAACACTGAGGATCATACCAAAGAACTTAGGATACTACCACATGAACATGGATTTTGTAATTAGAATCTAAGTATCTCACCTCGAATAACCTTCCAAGTACAAGGGGTAAAAAAAGCCACTTTCTGCTCTAGAAATTATCATATACTTAGATAATTATGAAATGAAATTTGCAAATAGCCACCAGTGCATTTTTGCTTCCAAGGACCAATATCATACTGTCAAAATACATAAATCACTAAAAATGCTAATAGAATGATACTCTCCAAAGGGACTCTTTTCACACACCAAATGGAATTAAGTATTCATCAAGTTTCCATTAATAAAATAGTGAAAAAGAAATCCAAAGTTCTGTTGGGCCCTCCACTCTGCCTATCGGTAGTATTGGCCTTCCTGTCTGAAATTGCAGACCGTCTCCCAAGGTAATCTGATCAACAGGGAAGCTCAAGGACTAGTGTCTGTAAAGATTGTTTTCTAAAGATCATTTTTTTTCAGGAACTAATAAACTTAAATGTGTTTTTACAAATGGTCCATCTGCGATTTTACACCTAAACCTGACCTTCAGCATATACAAGATAAGCAAATTAGGTACTTGGAAAGACAGAAAAGCAAGTGCTTCATCCTCCTGACACAGCTCCTAACTTGAAAGGCCCCTCTCACTCAGAGTCCAGTGTTCAAGAGGTAGGGAGAGCACATGCTTCTGCATTATTTTTTTTTTTT
>NW_026000076.1:7204996-7286541 GCF_001458135.2 Marmota marmota marmota | reverse complement strand
TTTTTTTTTTTTGGGGGGGGGGGGGTACTGGGGTATCCTTTTTCTTAAAGTAAAGATAGGGCTAACATTTCAGACTTAATTCTAAATTATTATCCTGGCAACACTTTAACATTAAATTTGAAAATGAACTTTGTTCCACTCAACATATCACTCAGAGTGCTCTTTCCAGATTAGGAGATTTCAACATAAAGGAATCACCACAAACAATACCAGATATTAACCTATCTCTACCTATACAGTTATTATCATCTGAAAGATATGTCAGGATGGACAGATATGTCTGGAGCTCCTGTTCCAGACCTTCCATTTAAAATATGGTCTCTATCATATTTAGGTAACTGTCAACCTATTAAGTCTCCATCTCTAGCCTAGAAAGCTAAAGAATAAAAAATGTTGAATAAGGTCCAAACAAGAGTTGCCTCAGGCAGAATTTATATCAATGTTGTTTTAAACACAAAATATTGCACACATTTTGGCTGAGAGAGCAAGAGATCAATCACTAGTCCCTAAGATGGAGAGGGAGAATGGTTGGAAATCTGTGCTAAATCTTAAGAAAGGACTTTGCAAGGAGAGAAAATAAAGCTCAATGTCAGTTAACAAGCAAATGTGCTATTTCAAAAAAAAATAGAAAACAAGAAATCTAGAAATGAACAGAGCCCAGGAAATGGACCCAGATCCTTTCTGTAAAGCCTTTCCAAGTGGTGTTAATTTATTTCATCTTGACTAGAAACTGAACAAATTAGCAACAGCTTGTGTTTTATGAAATGCTACAAAGTAACAGTGCTATCATTCCAAGTGTTACTCTGAAGATGTGGAACCCCAGAAATTACTGCCATTCATCTTAGTACATTTAATTTTCTTCCAATGACATAAACGCCCTTACTAAATCCGTTAAAGGCTCACTATTATTTGTTAAAGGCTAGCTTTTCATATGACCCTAGATTCACTCATACATTCCAAATTGCCCACATTCCTAATGGCAATACGAGATTGCTTTTTAAGTTAAAGATCCTTAAAAACACTTATCCAACTCATTACAAAATTTTCTAACATTTTTTAAATTTAAAAAAATTAAAAACATTTGAAAATATAAGGAAAATCTACCATTGAACTGACCAAAATGACAATATTACTACTGTTAAAATAATTATTAAGAGCAAAAAAGAAGACTGTCCTCTTTTAACTAATAAACTTGATAATTATAAATTTTCATCCATTAGAAATGAAAAGACAGAAACATACATATCATAATGAATTATCAAGAGCTGGTAATTCAAAGTGACTACAGAGCAGAATCGTCCAGGAAAAATATTACAGCTATGTTACAACTTACCCAGCCATTCTGTAAATTCTAATTATTCTGTCTTCTATGCTTAAAATATAAAGTCAGAACCTTTCACAGATTTATGTCCCAGGAAGCTGGTCATCCCTTACATACTAAAAGAAGTCAGTAATGACCTGCAAAGGACATTTTTGAGTTCCCTGGGCTCTCAGGCAAGCAGTCACCTGACTTTTACAAGCTACAACCAAGTTTCATACAAAAAGGAAAGATTAATTCCTTGGAGTCTTAAAAAGAATGGGACAATAGCTTCCTTCCAGCAAACCAATTTTGTCAATCTTTAAAGGCTTTGGGTGACAAAGCCCTAGGCATCCTTAAGGCATCTTAGCCCCCTGCTAAGATGAATAAGTATAGTTAATTTGCTGAACTCTAAAACCAGAAACCATAAGCCGATTAGTGAGTAGGAGGTTGATAAACATTTGTGGAGAAAGTAAACTAGATGAGCGCATGGAAGACTAATGAGATCCCAAATAAATGCTACCCTGTAGTAAGTACAACGGTAGAAATTTTGAAAGAAGGGGCTAAATTTGAAAGTCACTTAAAAATAGGATCCACATAACCATAACTTTATGAAGTAAAGTTAAATCAAAACTGTGTGATACACAAGAAATAAGAAAGGAAAATGGCCTATAAAACTGCAAAAAGAGAAAACTTAAATTGTCAGTTTGACTAACTTGGGGTAGGAGAGGATACTGGGGATAGAACCCAGGGATGCTTTACCCCTGTGCTACATCCCCAGTCCCCTACACCCACCTGGCTTTTTTTTTTTTTTAACAGGGTCTCACTAAGTTGCCAGGGTAGCATCAAACTTGCAACCCCCTGCCTCAGCCTCCTGAGTTGCTGGGATTACAGACATGTGCCATCAAATCTACCTTCCAAGCATGTTAACTCTTAAATATTGTTTATACATGTATTTATAGGTATGGCCACCCATAGACACATCATAGATACCTATGCTGACATTGAATATGATAAATTGAACATCCCTAATCCAAAATCAAATATGCTCCAAAATTCAAAATTTTTTCAGAACTACTATGACATCACAGTTGGAAAATTATTCATCTGACCTTATGTGATGAGTCAAAGTCAAAAAAATATACTAAAAATGCTATATAAAATTACCTTTTGGCTATAAAGTCTACATGAAACAAATTTTGTGTTTAGATTTGGATCATTTTCTCAGGTCATCTCATCATACATGTGCAAATATTTCAAAATCTGAAGAAATCCAAAACACTTCCAGTCCCAAGCATTTCAGATAAAGCATATTCAACCTATACTAAAATATATGCCTCTGAAGAATGCACAGTAATAGAATTGTTGTAACTGGGTGAACAATCTTCTATTGTCTTGCTCTTGAAAGATGTTAATGAAACATAATAATAACAGAAATGTGAGTGCACTAGTCTGAGAACAATTAATTACAACCAGTTTTATATAAGAAGTTAAATAGCCAGGCAAAGATGATGGTGCACGCCTGTAATCCCAGCAGCTTGGGAGACTGAAGAAGGAGGTTGGTGAGTTCAAAGCCAGCCTCAGCAATTTAGCGCGACCCTAAGCAACTCAGAGAGACCCTGTCTCTAAATAAAATATAAAAAAGGTCTTGATATGTGGCTCAGTGGTTAAGCCCCTCTAGGTTCAATCACCAGTACAAAAGAGAGGGTGGGTATAGAGAGAGAGAACGTTAAATAAGGAGAGTTACAAGAGGATTCGGGATGGATTTCTCTGGATCACCAGTTTTCTCAATAACATGAAATACTATTCAAACTACACAAAATTATTTTACATGCATACCTCCTAAAGAAAACAAATTGAAAAAAAATAAGAAGAACATGGATGTGTGTATTTAATATCTATCCAGCCACCCTAGGGTTCTTGACACATCCAATATACAGGCCTTGTCCTCAAAAATCATTGTTATTTTAATGGGTTGAAATTAAATACAGTTCTTTATTGCAAATGCAAAAAGCAACTTGGTTATTTTGATAGAAGGCACAACATTTTTCTCTTCTAAAATGTATGTTTAACACCTTCCAAACTGGTTTGTATGATTTATAGACATTAATAGTATTTTGTGCTCCCCCTATTGGTTAATATTAAAAATAACAATGAATTCCCCAGGGATTGCCTTTGAAGTTCTGGTGTTCAAAAGTTAAGTAGGTGATTTTATATTTAAAAACATGAGCCGAATCAACAGTTGTTAAGCAAAGCTGCCATATAATGGTCAGATTCCATCACAACAGGAAAAATTAACGCTGACAAATGACAAAGACAAACTAAAGGGCAAAAAATATGCTGAAGCTTTGAAACACTAAACAATGTAGAATTAAAGCCAAAAGCAGAGAACACCAAGAAACAGAGCAACATCCTTTGACTGACACAATGGCATGAAATCAATTCCATTTTAATAGCCCTTAAGGGGGTAAGAATTATTTCCCTACCTCCTGTGCCAGCCTCAAGCTGTTTCCTAAGGAAGCCAAGTAACGGTGATCAACAATGTCTGGAAAATTAATAAAAGAAATTAAGAATAAAGATCCATATTAACACAAGTCAGTTCTATTTATAATTATTTGGAACCAGTTTCAGAGGAACTGAAAATTTATATATACATACATATATATTTTTTTCACCTAAATTAATCACAGATATGTTATCTAAGTATCAAAAGATGTGTTGAACTCAGATGGGAAGCTGGGTGATGAGAGAAGGTCATCTATTCACCACACACAAATCTGACTGCTCTCTGCCCAGCTGATCAAGCTAGTTGAGGAGTTAGAACTAATGGAAAGTTGTGCATGATCTTGGGCAAGTAACTTACCCTCTACTGTCTTATCTGCAAAGTGGGACTATTAATAGTGTTTTTACCATAGAGTTGATGTGATGCTTAAGTGCCACCAGGTCAGTATGAACACAAAATTTCTGGTACATAGGAAGGGCTCAATAAACATCAGTTATTACTACCGAAAAGATACAGGTGAATTCACACTGAAGTAACTGCAGTATGAAATACCCTTTCAGGAAGATGACAAGATCTTGATCTGTTTTGTGAAGACTTCTATCCTCCCAAACCTACCACTTCATCTAGTGAAGATGGAACTCAGAAAACTCCTGGCTCCGCGTCTCAATCTGTCACTCCTATAGTCCCCCTTACCCTCACCGCTGTGTCACGGCAATGCTGGGACAAGCACTGCTAACACCTGGCAACGCTTCCCTGGCGCCAGGCACTGCTCTAGCACCTTGCACACAAAAAATCGTTCAATCCTCACAGCAACATTTGGGGGACCAGTACTGTTATTCTCATTTCACAGCTAAGGAAAAGGGACGATTTTACTGTCCTAGCTTTCTGTATGGACCCCAAATCCATAGGGTTCTATTCTGCCAAGGTAGGGCATGCTTGCTTGACATGCCGGTTCCCCTACACTATGTGATTCTGGAAAGTGCCCTAATAAGAACAAATCTGATTCTTCTAGCAATAGCCCAAGATTTCCAAGTTTGTCCGAACCAAGTTAACACACTTAAGAGAGCCTTCAAAATAAATCGGGAAGAGCCGCCAAGTTAATGCGGATGAGTACTCCGCTGGGGCTGCAGCAGCAGCGCACGGCACAACCCGAGGAGCACCCTCGGGGTGCGGCCGGCTAGGAGCGCGGGTCGCGTGGATGCGTGAGTCCTGGAGACGCGGCCTCTGCCACAGCAATTGAGTGCAAACCCACAACAAACCTTTCCCACTGACGCTGTCACGCGTAGGGAGGGAAGTGGCCTGCGCACCCCACAGAGGTCAGAAGGAACCACAAAAAGGAAGAGTGAAAGCGGGCTTGGAGAATTCCTCCCCAGCACTGCGCATCGCCCAGAGCTCTGGCCACCGGTGACGGCCGCTTCCCACGCACCTCAGGTCCTGGCTCCTCCGAGTATAAACACCGTCAGACCAAGGCCGCCCTCCCAAGTCCAGGGGTTCTGCCGTCCGAGGCGACCCCAGCAGCTAAGCAAGCACCAACAGCCCGCGCTCCAGGGACTCGCAACGCGCAGCCTGCAGAGCCCGCGGCCCGGCGGGTGACCAGCAAGCTGCACAGCCAGGGAGTCCCGGCTGGCACTGCAGAGCTGAGCGGACCAGCCGGCACGTACCTCCAAGGCGGTGTGTCAAGCGGAGATCCACCCGCGGCAAATTGGAGGAAAGCAGAGCAAAGTTTCCCCGCCCAGCGCTCGGCGGCTGCGAGCTCCTCCGGCAGCTGCTGCGCCGCGGCGCAACTACGCCATCCCGACCCGCCGGGGACTTTCACCTCCTGCAGGGAGCTCCGAGAATCACGCAGGGAAAGTGGCCGGCACGAGAGCCACCGACTTCCCTCCCTCACTCCCTGAGAAGAGGAAAGTGCCGCTTGGCGTCCCCGAAACCCTCGATTACCCCCATCGGGCCGACCCAGCGCATTCGCTCTCGCTTACACACACACGCGGGCGGGGTCGGGCAGGACGCCACAGCAATCAGCGCGCGGGGGGAAGGGCGCTTCTCCACTGCGTCCCCACCGGGGGCTCTGGGCCGCCCAGAAACTCCTCCTCCCGCCTCCCGCCTCCTCTCTCCTCCCCTTAGCCTCCCCGGCTGATGGATGAGCCCCAAGAGCAGCTCAAGCCTGCGTCTCCCTCTGGGCGGAGAAGCCAAGGAAAAGAAGGAGCTCCGGGTGCGGCCGGGCTCAGAGCGCCCAGGTTGGGACAGAGGGTAGGAAGAAGAGCGGGCAACGCGCTACGAACTACAGGACTCGCTCCCTCAAACTAGATCCTTCAGACTTTCCAGCTCTGGAGGAGCTGAGTTTTTATTTGGCTCATCTGTCTCGATATAAAAATTCTAAAACCGCAGATAAACTCATCACACCCTCTGCCTACGCCCCAGCACAGCACCCCCGCCCCCGCACACATAAATTCTGCCCTATTTGTTTTTTCCCCAACCTCTAATCCTGCTTGTTATCTCAAGGTACATTCTGACTGTGGACGCTAGCAGAGTCTTTTCTCTTCCTTGCTGACAGTTGAGGGTGCATTACCCTGCCCTTTCCCCAGCTAGCTAAATAAATTAATTACATATAATGGAACCAGATCCGCATTTCTAGAGTCACCCTAAGGTCGGCGGCGTGGTGAACAACAGGTGGGCGGTGCGACGTCCTGCATGCACGTGCCTGTAAACTGCAACCTGCAGGAGTTGAAAGGGTAATGAAAACACTACTTTGATCCTCTGTTTACACCCCGTATTTGTATTAAAAGGTATACAATATAATAGGACACTCTTGTACAAATAGGCAGGTGAATGACCATGAACTGAATGGCGTTTCAGAAACCTGACTCTGCCATTGGATTAAGTAGTTAAGTGGTAGAGCACTTACCTAAGCATGAGCAAGGCCCTGTGTTCAATCTCTAGTTTGTTTGGTTGTGGGGTTTTTGTTTGGTTGGTTGGTTTGGATTTGTTTACTTTTGTTGTTGTTGTTGTTTGGGTTTTTTTGTTGGTTGGTTGGTAATGGGTATTGAACTCAAGGGCACTCCACCACTGAGCCACATCCCCAGCTTTATTTTGTATTTTATTTAGAGAAAGGTCTCACTGAGTTACTTAGCACTTTGCTTTTGCTGAGTCTGGCTTTAAACTCGCAGTCCTCCTCTGTCAGCCTCCAGAGCCGCTGGGATTATAGGCCTGTGCCACTGATACTGGCTGAGTCCCTAATAACACACACACACACACACACACACACACTCAGAGAGAGAGTGAGAGAGAAGTCAAGTCCTAGATAATTTAGGAGTGTCTTTAAAGACTGATAAAGTGACTGCTCTTTGTGGAACCACATTCACACTATCCATGATCAGCTTTTGAAGAAATAACTCTATACCAGGCAGGATACAAAATATTGTATACATATGGACTCAGCACTATAAACCCTATTATAAAGGGAAGTCTTATAACTTACCGAGAGTATATGCTATTAAGTGGGAGGACCAGGATTCAAACCTACTTTTGCCTACCTTGGAACTCAAGCCCTCAATAACCTGGTTATACTACCTGTCACCAAAAGCTTTGCATATTGGCAAAATTAAATGGCTTTTTTAAAATTCAGGAGTAGTTTTAGTAGATGACATGGGAAAGCACAGAAATTTATATTAGTGTGTACAAAACTAATTTGGTTTTCAAAGGCTGAGGTTTGAACTTGGAACCTCTGGTATTCTAAGCATGAGCTCTACCGCTGAACCACACCCCCAGCCCATCATTAAACTGATAATATTGTTAGTAGAAATCCTAGCTGAGCACAGTGGAGCATGTCTGTAATCCCAGCAACTTGGAAGCCTGAGGTAGGAAGATCATTAAGTTCCAGGCCAGCCTGGGCAACTCACTGAAGCCCTGTCTCAAAATAAAATTTTAAAAATGGGCTGAGGATGTACCTCAGTGGTAGAGCACCCCTGGGGTTCAATCCCCCCCAGGGTTTTTGTTTTTTACTGCAAAAAAACAAAAACAAACAAACAAAAATTATTAGCAGACAGAACAACCAATATTATTAGCAGACAGAAATCCAGGTATCTGAAGCATAGAGTTTAAAATAAACTTAAATTTTTGTTTATCTGGAAAAGCTCCTCAAAAATCCTCCTGTCTTCCCCCCCTCCGTTTTTTTTAGACAGGGTATGGCTTTGTTGTCCCCACAATCCTCAAACTGGCAATCCTCCTGCCTCGGCCTTTGGAGTAGTTGGACCTACAGGCTCATATCACCATTCATAACATTAGCTAATTACTAAAGGGGTGGATCCTTTTCTTTCATTGTTCTCAAAATGTGGGACTCTTTTTGAGTTATAATATTTGTTCATATACCAGCTTCCTTTTAGTCCAAGATGGTATCTTGATCATTTGTTCTGATCAATTCAAAAAGAATTATAAACAGAGGGCTAAAATAAAGATGTGCTTTATCTTACTTGCATAAAAAATTTTTGCAGAAAATCTCTATGATTTACGCAGGCTGTGTCTATCACAAGGAACCCCCCCCCTCCTCCCTGCCAGGTATGGACCTGCTCAATGACTCATAGAGGCATGTCTCCAGATTCTGTTGATTAGCAGACAACTAAACAAATTCCTACTAAACTGTCACTAATGTCATATGTTGGATCTACCCTGGTACATTTCCAAAAAAAAAAGTCTCAATTTTCTGAAAAGACCATATCATTAGAAAATCATTTGGTTGAATTTCTTTTTAAGTAAGTCCTAATATAGTACTTAGCACAAGCTTCATAAATTACAAATTTTTACTCATTAAATCCTGAAGCAGTTCTACTATCCTCATTTTTACAGATTAGAAAATGACGCATAGAGAAGTTAGGTAATTTGCCCAAGGTCACATAACAGCAAGCAGCAGAGCCAGGAAGCAGAGCCAGGTGGTGGCCTGGCTCCAGAGTCTCTATTCTGAACTACCACTTTGTGCTACAGGTGAAAGGGAGCCACCTTCCACTCCTGCGGAAAGTCTATCAAGTCTTTAATTCTCAATTGGTTTTCAAAAGATAAAAAAGCAAAAGTTTGTTTGGAGAAATATTACCCCACCACCAACACATAAAAGTAGATTCCTTTTGGCTAGTAAAGAACACTAACATAAAGTTTGTCTAATACAGCCAACATCTTGGAAGCAATTGCACAACTACTCTTAAGAATGTGTGACAGAACGAGAACCAAATGTTCCAAAATTGTTGTGACAGAATACTGGTCTACAAACTACAGCATGTGCTCTCATTTTCTGCTCAATCTATTAATACAGACAGATTTATTACTTTTTTTCTAAACTTCTAAAGATTCCAATTCATACTTGCAGGTGTTTTATATGTCATCATAATCTAAGGTTATAATTTAAAGCCATGTTTTCTATATCGGTGCCTGAAATGAGAATTTAGTTTTCACAGATAAAATTTGCAGCTGGCAAATTTCAAATTAATGAGGAAAAAATACTATCAAATGAACCTGTATGCAGAGCAGAGTCCCAAACAGTCACCTGATTCAGACCTCAGAGAAATTGGAAATAAAAATCCAAAGTAAATTCCCTTAATGTAATCATGCTTTCCCACAAACTTGCCATTTCCTGTGACCCGGCAGGAGCCTCCAATAGAGGATTCTACCATACACCTTCAATTTCCTCCTCAGCAGGATTCTGATGGAGCAGGAAAGCTCACACTATTTCAAAGTGACAGCAAAACCCACCCAGAGATTCATGGTTTTAGCTCCTGGGTGATACAGCAGAGCCTCCCTCCTCTCCCTGCAGGTGCTGGGATTCCAGAGAGAGGTTCAGCCCCTACACCCCTCTTCACAGCTGCCCTGAAGAGAACTAGCCCTTTTATTTTGTTTTCTGTATTTGATTGTTGTTTCTGCTGGTGGTGGGGGGGGGGTTGTTTGTTTGTTGTTTGTTGTTGATTTGTTTATTGGGTTTGAGCTTGCAGAAGAGGAAAAAGAAAGTGTTATGGATTATGAAATGTTATTTTACATTTAGTGAGACAAAAAAAAAAAAAAAACAGGGCTACACCTCTTAGCCCCATAACTCAAGCATGCCAGAGCAGAATTTTCTGAAATTGAACTGAAGTTTCACTGATCATCTGAGGGTCTCCCCCACCTCTCTGTCCTGGGGTTGTATCTAAGCTCAGGAAGGCTTGCATGGAGAAGAGATGAGTGAGGGCTATCTCACCCTCGGGAGCCATCCTCTTGTCAATGCTTGTCTCATAATGAATATGTGTCATTTTCACCAAAAATCATAAGATTATTATTCCTTTATATTTATTCTCTTTTCTTTTATAAAGGTACAATGAAAATAAGCAAACATCTTAGGATCACTGGATGTTTAGCAGCTAATCCAGGTACTAATCATTTGATTAACAACTGAGCCTTGATTTCAGTAAGGACTCCCTTAAGGGGAGACCATGAGGACCTCACAATCCTATTTACATTAGTCTCCATAAGAAATCCAAGCTTGGGTTTGGAAGTTGGAGATCCTGAAGGAGTCACAGTAATAACTGCTCTAACCTCTCCCATCACAATTTCAAGCCTTCCTCTCTAATCACTAATCCCTATCTTTCCAACTCATCGCCTTTAGAATCTTGGTTCCAGTAACCAAATGACCCCACCAGAATTTCCAGTCTATTGGCCTTACATGTTTCACCATCTACAATCATGACTGAGCTCGATTTATACGTGTGACAGTAATCCTCAACGGGCCCTTAGTGATGCTCTGCAGACCTACTGTTTGTCCTGTAAGCTCACTCTGCCACCCTCCAAGAGACTTGTTTTGCTTCTCTTCCTCTGTCCTCAAATCTTCAATACCTTCTTCCTCTCCTTGAATTCAGCATGACTTTGCTTCTTATTTTACTGAGAATATTGAAGCCCTCATAAGAAAACATCTTCCTCTTCCCACCACCACAATCTACCAGCTTATCTATCACTCTACTTTCTCTGTCATCCCAGATGAACTGGCCTGCTCCCTCAGTGAGCTGGATTCCATTCCTTCAACTACTCAAGGACTTTCATCCTGTAGTAATCTCCCTTTCCAGCCTGCATCCTCTGATTTCTCTCTTCCCTGGATTATTTCCAACAATTTACAAGCATACTATAATATTTCTCATTTTAAAAAATTCTTGCTTGACCCACATCCTCATCAACCCCCCACTTCTAAACTCCATTTATAGTAATACTTCTCAAAAGAGATGATGATCTCTTCCTCAACCAGATACAATCAGGTTACATTTCTCAAGGTCAGCTTACGGCCAGAGCAGTGGCTTTCTTCTTACGTCATTGCTCAATAGTTCATGACCCAGGAGATTGCTCCTCCTCTCTGAGACACCGTGTTGGCTCTGAGGAGGAGCACTGATGGTTAACCTCCAACTTCATTGGCTTTTCCCTCCAGGTCACCTGCCCTGGGCCTTCCTTCTCCTCCCAGGATCTAAATGTTGACTTTTCCTTGGACCTCTTCCCTTCTGAGACTCTTTCTAAAAGTGTTATCATCCAGTCCCATCTCTTTAAATGTACTACACTGATGATTTTCAAAAGTTTGTCTCTAGCCTGGACCTTGCCCCTGAATTCTGAACTCGGGTATTTAGTTGCCTTCTCAACATCTCCATTTGATTTATTCAATGGGAAAATCCAAGGTAACAGTGCAAAATCTGAACTCCTGATTCCCATACATGCATCCCCTCTCTTACTCTCATAAATAGTCCTGTTGTAATGCCAGCAACTCAGGAGACTGAGGCAGGAAGATTTCAAGAAATGTTCAAGGCCAGACTGGCCAATTTATCCCCATCCTGTCTCAAAATAAAAAATAAGCCAGGCACCGTGGCACATGCCTGTAATACCAACATCTTGGGAGGCTGAGGCAAGAGGATTGCAAGTTCAAAGCCAGCCTCAGCAACAGCAATGCCCTAAGCAACTCAGTGAGACTCTGTCTCTAAATAAAATACAAAACAGGACTGGGGATGTGGCATGGTGGTTGAGTACCCCTGAGTTCAATCCTCAGTACCCAACAATTAAAAATTAAAAATAAAACAGGATTGAGGATGTAGTTAAGTGGAAGAGTGCCCTTGGATTCAGTCCTTACAAAATAGATAAATAAATAGCCCTACTCCTCACTCTGGTTCAGGTCAAAGCCATAGGGGTCATCATTGATTCGTCTCTGTCTCATACCCCATAGACAATCCATCAGTCCATCCTGTGTGCTCTACATTAAAATGATCACTTTTTGCCATTTCCATAGCTGCCACCCAGTCAAAATACTATCATCTCTTACCTAAACATTTCTGATTCTGTTTCCAGTCCTGATCCTTACTTACCAACACACACACACACACACACACACACACACACATCACATTTCCTATGCACAGGTCACACATTAGCAAAGAAAACCTGGTCCTTCTTAGAACAGGTTTCACATTAGACCATAAACACCACAAGGGCAGAGACCATGGCTACGAAATCAGTACTGTATTCCTGGTTTGTAGCTTAACTTCTAGTTAAGAGGATTAAAACTCTGAATTGGCCCCTGGGCTGATCATAAGATGACCTTAACAAATGTGGTCCAGTTGGATCTGCTCAAGGAGGAAATGGTGTGTAAATGTCAGGACCTAACAAGTATCCCATAAATATCAAATGTGTGGATGGCTTTATTCCAAAGATAGATAGCCACAGTTAAGAGACCAGGAAATTAGTAAACTTTTGCAATAACCATTGAGAGAGATGAAGTTCCAGAGGCTCAACAAAGACTGGCTCAATGGCTTCAACAGTTAAACAAGCCAGGACTTGGGAGGCAGCAGAACATATCTGACCTGAAGGAACTGGGACCAATTGGTCCAGACAGGAAGCAAGTGTGCAGTATAAATAGCATGAATGAAGGTTGGCCTGGAAGTCAGAAGTTCTAATTTGAGGAAGGGGCTTCCTGACCACAGTGAATGAAACCTGTTAACACAGAGTAGGCAAACCAAGCCCCTATCCTGGAGCAAATAAGCCTCCTAACTAAAGTTAGCTGAGGAGAAAAAGAGCCACGCACCCCTCCAAGTGGGAATATTGTGTAGTGCCTTTGCATTCACTGTTACTTTGGTCTTACAATACTGAACTGAATTGGTAGAGGCAAAATTCATATCCATACTACTATTATTGTTGCTGAAAAATATCTTATATATCACATCTTAAAGTATTAACATTAATCTAAAATATTCAAATATTAACATCTTAAAATATTGACAGCACTGGGCTGGGTGGTAGATCAGTGGTAGATCACTTGCCTAGCATGTGTGAGGCCCTAGGTTTGATCCTCAGCATCATATAAAACTAAACAAAATAAAGGCATTGTGTCCATCGACAACTAAAAATATTTTTTAAAAAAATATTGACAGCACTGATACTAGAGAAGAAGAAGAAAATAGACTGTAAAGGGTCCTTAGCTACTCCTCAAATGAAAGAAAGGAAGGAAGTACTCATTAACTCAACACACTCCCCTCCCTTCCACTTACCTCTTGCCTTTGAGAGAGGACAGAATAACTTCTTCTCTGCCTTGGGTCACCTACCTCGCACAGTCCTGTTAGCACCACCCTATGTTTTCTCTATTGTTTTATTTTAAAAAATCAGCAAACTAAGCTTCAGGCTCTTTGTTTAAAGGAAAACAAACAAACAAACAAAAAGCTCCACAGGGTTTTATGCCTTTGTGTATGTGGTATTAGGGATAGAACCCAAAACCTTACACATGCTAGACAAGCACTCTGCAACTGAGCTACATGCCCAGCCCCTATAAGCATTCTCTATAATTTTTTATTCTTTCCTCTTTCTTCTCTTTTCTCTTCACCAGATTTTCTCCTGTGCCTTAGTTCAGGCTGCTATAACAGATATACCATAGCCTGGGTGGCTAAAACAGCAAACATTTATTTCTCACAGTTCTGAAGCCTGGGAAGTTCAAGAAGAAGATGCCAGATTTGTTGGAGCCCTGATTCCTGGTTTATAGAGGGCTATTTTCTCACATGGTGAGAGGGCTAACAGAGCTCTCTGGGTTCACTTTTTATAGAGGTACTGATTTCATTCATGAGGGCTCTAACTTCATGACCTAAAGGACATCCCAAAGCCCAACTCCTAAAACCATATTATGGTTTATATATGAGGTGTCCTCCAAAAGCTCATATGTGAGACAATGCAAGCATTTTCAGAGGTGAAATGATTAGATTATGGGGTGTGGCCTAATCAATGGGTTAATCCACTGATATGGATTAACTGGACAGTAAGAGTAGGCAGGCAGGGTATGGCTGGAGGAAGTAAGTCACTGTGGTGTACTATTATGTCCCTAGTGAGCAGAGCTCTTTCTCTGATTCTTGGGTATTATCTCCTGAGTTGCTTTCCTTTATTATGCTATTCTACCATGATGTTCTGCCTCACCTTGGGCCCAGAACTATAGAGTCAGTCAGCTTTGCACTAAACCTCTGAAACTGTGAGCCAAAATAAACTTTTCCTCCCATACATTGTTCTTGTCAGATCTTTTGGTCACAGGAACAAAGAAGCTAACTAAAATATACCATCATATCAGGGCTTAGGATTTCAACATATAAATTTGAGGGTTGAGGGAACACAAACATTTAGTCCATAATATCCTGCTTTTCTTTAAATGGAGTTTGGTTAATTTTAAATGCATAAGCAGAGCACATATATTTGTAGAGTTTTTGTACATTTGTAAAAATGAACATGTATATCTATCACCATTGATATATATATCTAGAATCATTGAGATGGTAAATTTTATACTATTTGTATTTTAACATAATAAAAAATTGGAAAAAAAATAAAGAGAAGTCCTACTTTTACTCATTTTTACTCAGTGATACACGTGACAAAATAATGGTGCAACAATCAGGATATTGATGTTGATACAACCCATCAAACTAATCTGTATTATCTTTTTTCCCCCTGATAGTTTAGAAGGGCCCATGACATGAGTTCATTGTAGTCATGCTCACTCACTTGGGTGAAGCTTCTAGAGCACATGGCCCAGCAACATTCATCTAATATTCTTTGTTTCCCGTGTGTGTGTGTGTGTGTGTGTGTGTGTCTATTTATTTATATACAACATTATTGCATTTGTATATTAATGTGTCCACCACCAGATATGTTAATTGTTCAAGATATTGAACGATGCCATCAGACCAACAATCACTCATGTTCCCTATTTTATAACTACACTTGCCGCCCATCTGTGCTTTCTCCTGTTCCTAATCCTAGGAAACCCTAATTTGCTTACTATTTCTACAATTCTGTCACTTGAAAATGTTATATAAAGAAGACCATACATTATGCACCCTCTTGGCACTGGCTTTTTTCTTTCAGCATCATTCCCTGGATATTTTCCCAAGATAGTGTGTTTATCAATAAATTGTTACTCCTTTTTATTGCTGAGTAGTGTTCTGTGTTACAGATCATCTGTGGTTGGTTTGGCAACTCATCTGTTGAGGGACATCCATGTCAATTCCAGTTCATCTTTTGGTTATTTTGAATAACACCACTATGGAAAAAAATATATATATTAATAAATTTTATAGGGCTTTTTCTTCATACGAATTAGTTCCCAATCTTCTGTTTTCCTGAATATTTTCAAAACTTCTCTGGATATTCTGTCAACTTTTCTCTAGGCCTGATATTTTTCAAAATACAAAGTGTAAAGTTGTAAGAAAACATCACTGAGAGTGCTGAGTTAACTTTGCACTTGACCTGGGATGGACTTATATTTCATTTTGTTCAATAGGAATTGCTTTCAACTTTGTTCCCCCAAGGAACTAGGTGAATGTAATTTTAATTTTTTTTCTTTTTTAAACAAAAAGAGTTTCCCAAACAGGTTCCATAGATATTTGACTTTTCTACTCAGCTGGAATCTTGAATGTTACTTAAGTTCACTTATATGCTTTCTAAGTTGCTTCTCATATACACACATTTGAGTGTGAAACATGCTGGGGATTGAACCCAGGAACTCAGCCATGATAAGAAAGCACTTGCTACAACTAAGCCAAACCCACAGGCTTTTTTAAAAAATAAAATGAGGTTGAGGATGCAGATCTATCTATCTCCGTAAGAGACAGATAGATAATAGATAAATAGATAGATCTTCATATAGACCTCAGCAGTTCCACTGAACTTGTGGGTACTATAGCCTGACCAGGCATTGTACAACACTTGGTTAGTATGTCCAGAAAATCAGCATCAGCATATTTGGAGAAAGCCCACTTGACTGGGAAAATATGTATATTTGTTGGAAAGGCTGAAGTTCTCAAAAGCATAGTTTGTTAAAAGGTTTTGTTGCTGTTATGAAAGCTCATATAAGAACACATGAGGTGTCATGTCTCAAGGACTTTGCTGTGGCACAGTTGTGGTGACCACACATTTCCTTGACAGTGTATTAGTTCATTAAGCTCAACTCAACCTCATAATTACACAATTGACATAAGATTAACTGAGTGGATGATCCAGATGTCCCAGGGGTCTACTGAGGGGCACTCTGTCCAATCATACTTTTACTCTTCCATTATTTTTAGACTAGTCTGGTGGAAATGTGCCAAGCAGCCATACAGAGCATTACACATGTTTTGTTCCAAGACTTGTGTTTAGCTATTGTATAGACTGAAACACGCACCGTTTACCAGCCACAGGTGCAAAGTAGAATCTTGATTTTAAAGAAGAAAGGGTCTTGTTCATTTAAAAGGAGAAAATATCTTGTATTTCTCAAAATACAGAAAAATTCTCAGAATATAATAATTATCTATGTGTCACCATCCAGAATTGATCATTGTTAAAGACAAACTATCTTTTCTATGAGAAATAAAACATCACAGATAAAAATCCAAGTATCCAGCCAGGCATGGTAGTACACATCTGTAATCTCAGAGATTCAAAAGGCTGAGGCAGGAGGATTGCAAGTTTGAGGTCAGCCTTGGCAATTTAGTGAAAGCAAAGCTTAAAAGAAATGTAAGAGGAGGAGCAGGGAGATGTTGGTCAAAGGATGCAGGTTTCAGTTAGGAGGAATAAGTGTTAGAGGCCTGTTGCATGATGATTACATTAATGATTATTATTATATATTTCAGAATTGTTTTATGTTCTCATCACACACAAAAAAAATAAGTATGTGAGGTGATTGGTTTGTTTTAATTATTCTATAATATGTACATATAACAAAATATCAATTTACTTCATAAAATATACAATTAATATTTGTCAATTAAATTCTTTAAAAAATATAAAGTAGTTTCTGAAAAAGACAATGGAACTAAAATTTTTGACATACAAGTAGTTAATATTTAAGCTGATGCTTTAAATTTTTTTTTTCATTGGGGCATCTAGGGGAATAAGCTATTTTAATTTTTCTTAATGTAAACAAAACTATGCTTCTTAGATAAGATAGCAAAACAAATATCTCAGTGCTCAACCCAATGTTTAGCAAATAGTGTTCAATAAATACTTGTTGGATGAATAAGTAAAAGGAGTCATTTCAAATAATTTCAGAACTAGTGCTCTGTTAATGAGAAAATCATGCACTAAAAAAAAATGAGTTTAAATATACACAGTCAATACTTTCTACAAATCATATTATCTCTTATAAGGACTTAGATTAATGGTTCCACTTTCCAGTTTCAAAATCAAATAATTGTGATGCTAATGTCTTACTTAACCCAGGCAGCTTTTCCCAGGGACTCACCACCCAAGACCTGTAGACAAGGTTTCTCTGCCATCCTTCTGATGGTGTAGCAGATGTTACTTGAGCAAAGAAAAGATTCTGCTGGGCAAGGTAGTGCATGCCAGTAATCCCAGCATGAGAGGCTAAAGCAGGAGGATCACAAGTTCAAGGACAGTCTCAGACATTTCGTGAGGGAGGCCCTAAGCAATTTAGTGAGACCCTGATTCAAAATAAAAAATAAAAAGGGCTGGAGATGTGACTCAGTGGTAGAGTGCCTCTGGGTTCAATCCCTAGTACTGGAAAAAAAAAAAAAAACATGAAATATACTTCTAAAGATCCCTCTATTCATATTAAGTTTAGTTATTTAAGTTGTTAGCTTTTAGATGGGCCAATCCCAAACTAGCAAATTACCACCCTTTGCTAGTATGTAACATTACCATCATTTGCTACTGTAACATTTAACATTTCTACTAATGAGGATTCAAAATATGCACACTGTAATTTCCTGATGTAATTGCTATTTTTCCCCGACAACCCTGCCTACTGAGATTGAACTCAGGGGTACTTTACCACTGAACTACACTCAAGCCCTTATTATTATTATTATTATTTTTTAATTTGAGCCTGGGTCTTGATAAATTGCTGAAGCTGGCCTTGAACTTCCGATCCTCCTGCCTCAGCCTCCTGAGTGGCTAGTATTATAGGTGCTATTAGCTGGAGGGTGGGGGGGGGTTTGCTAAAATGAAACTGAATAGTATCACATATAAGAACTCCATGCCTTGATCATTTCCACCTTGCAGTAAGTGTCCTTAACTTCCTTCTGCCAGGGTGAGAAGCAGCATGGACTCCCTTGAAAGATCTATTCAGAGGTCCACCATTAATGCTCTGTTTGGAAGAGTTGGGGAGACAACCAGCACTGAGTCATCCTACAGCTTTTCACTCTTTCAAAATGACAAAAAATAAAACTGCTACTACCCCACTCTCCATATATCTCCCAGTGGTGACCATGGTGAAAAACCACACTCAGAAGAAATGAAAGAAATTTACCGTCTTCAGGAAAGTACCTGACAAAGTGATCACTCCTCTTATGATGCAAGCCAACATTCTCAAACTGGTGTGCCAAGGACTGGAACCTTGGTCAAATGGGATTGAGAAAAGCATATGAATATTTTAACACAAATATGAATTAACACATAAACATCAATACCAACATATTACATATTAACCATTAGGTTTGATCTTCAGCACCACACAAAAACAAATAAACCTAATAAAGATATTGTGTACATCTACAATTAAAAAATATTTTTTAAAAAAAGAATCCTAGTTTAATTCTTTTTTTTGGGTCTCACTATGTTGTCCGGACTGGTCTCTAACTTGTAAGATCAAATGATCCTCCCAAGTAACTGGGGCTAGAGGTGTGCACCATGCTAAGCTCCTATTTAACTCTTTTTAGTATTTACCATACTTTCTGACCCTTGGAACACTTTTAAAAATGTAATACCAATAGAACTAGTTCCTATAGAACATGGTTTGAGAAATTCCAATGGAAGATAACAAACATGATTTATTATTTGATTTGAACAACCTATTTCACTAGAACATTTCTTTAACAAATATTTTCTCAACTGGTGACCAACACATACTAAAATGGAATTCCAGAATTCTGCCTCTGGCTCACTAGTTTAGGAAAACAATTCTGGAGTAAAATTCAGGTCCTGTGCTACGATCCCTCAATGTGTCCCTTCACTCCCAGAAAGAACCCTAGATTTACCCTTAAAAACTGATAAGATAGTGGCTCAAGTAGCTGAGACAGGTGGATTGCAAGTTCAAAGCTCAGCCTTAGAAAGGCCTTGAGAAACTTTGTGACACCCTGTCTCAAAAAAAAAAAAAAAAAAAAAATCATCCGGGATGTGACTCAGTGGTTAAGCAAGGCTGGATTCGATCCTGAAATCCCAGTCCTACCTCAGTAGTGTTGAATATGTTCATATTGTTATACAACAGATCTCCAGAATTTTTTCATCTTGCAAGACCACAACTCTATACCTATTGTACAACTTCACATTTACCGGCTCCATCTAGTCCCTGGCAATGGCCATTTTATTTTCTGTTTTTGTAAATTTGACTTCTTTAGATACCTTGTATAAATTGAATAATCAGTATTTGTTTTTTGTGACTGGTTTATTTCATTTAGCATAATGTCCTCAGGTCCCTTCATGCTGTACTATGTTACAAGATTTTCTTCTTTTTATAGAATGAATAATATTCTATTTTGTGTATATACCATATTTTGTTTATTTTTTCATCCACTGATGGGTATTTGGGTTTGTTCCACCTCTTGGCTGTTGTGAATAGTGCTGCAATGAACATTGTGCAAATATCCCTTCAGGATCCTGCTTTTGTCTGGGCTTGGTGGTACATAATTGTAATGCCAGCTACTTGGGAAACAGAGAAAGAAGAATCAGAGTTCAAAGCCAGGGCTGGGGTTGTAGCTCAGTGGTAGAGTGCTTGTCAGGCACTGAGTTCCATCCTCAGCACCACATAAAATAAATAAAAATAAAGCAGAGGTATTGTGTACATCTACAACTAAAAAAAAAAAAAAGTTCAAAATCATCCCTGGGCCAGATGGCAAGGCACCACTTAGAAAAAAATTAAAAAATAAAAATTAAATTACACTGGACTTGGTGCACATGCCTATAATCCCAGCAACTTGGGAGGCTGAGGCAGGAGTGCAGGAAGATCACAAGTTCGAGGCCTACCAAGATCCTGTCTCAAAAAATAAAAAGGGCTGGGGATGTGGGTCAGTGATTTAGCTTCCCTGGGTTCAATCCTTGGTATCCAAAAAAAAAAAAGTTAAAAAAGATCCTGTTTCAATTCTTTTGGATATATGCCTAGAAGTGGGGTTGCTGGGTCAAATGGTAATCCTATTTTTAATTTTTGAGGAACCTGAAGTTTTCATAGTAACTAGAACATGAATATCCCTGTCGATAGTGCCCAAGAGCTCCAATTCCTCCACATCCTTGCCAATATTTGTATTTCCTGTGTGTTTTGATAGTTATACATAGTTATTACTAGGTGTATTTTTATTGGTTCTTACTTTCCCAAAAATATATAACCACTCTTCATTAACCCAAATATTTGATCACCTAGAACACATACAAGGTAGCCTCCAAAGAAAAGTCATACCTTCCCCAGTAGTGAAAGAAAGCACAGTAAGAACCAGTACCTACAAATGTGCAATTAAGAGAAACTATACCCAAAAGTCAGAGTGAAAGCTTGTTTGGAGGTTCTAGCAGGGGAGTGTGGCTGCTCAAATACCCTTGACTGAAGAAGATTCCCCTCCTCTACCAGAGGAGGTTGCCCTCTTTGACTGACTGCACAGCTGCTGGATGGATGCACATGGGACAGTGAGGGAGGAAGCGGACGTCCCCTAGCCAACCAGGTCAGCTGTAAATTGGCCCTTGCAGTCATTGGGGTGACAGTTTCACAGCCAGATCACCCTCACATCCAACCAATATCTGCAATTATGTAATTAAGGGAAAGTACAACCCAAAATCAGATTGAAACAAGAGAATCTTTGTAATTGCTTAACCATTCATGGGATGAAGATTACAAGAATTTAATGTCTGTTTTTACTCAGCTATTTGTTTAAATAATAGCATTGTACATTTGCATAGTATTTATTATAAATACTATTGTATTTGTATATTATAAGTACTATGTTATAATATTTAAAGATATATGCTCAACTGTTCTCAAAATTTTATAGAAATAAACATCTTGGAATGAATAGTATATGTTACTGATAAGAAATTTCTAGGGGATTTTCCTATCAATATTGGTAAAATCTCTAAATCTAATAATAATTTTAGTGTTTTCAAACTTCCAAAGTACTAATGTGTGCCGGTTTTATTTAATCATCCCTACCTCCTTGTGAGTCAACATTATTTCTAAAAAATCAAGGTGCAAACTACCTTCCTGAGGACATATATTTAATAAGTAGTTAGCTAAAATCAAAGCAAGATGGTTTCAGTCCAGATCCCTACCTCTTTTCACTCCTCCACTAGAGAACATATTTATGTTTAAATAAGTGTTTTCAAAATATTTTTTTCAGGGTCTCTAAACACACAGAACACATTTTTTTTTTTCCAATAAGGGCTCAATTAATTACATTCTGGACTTGGTCCTGTGTGAGAAGTTCAAACAAACAACAGTGCCAATACCACACCTGGGTGTGAAGAATAAACATGAAAACAAGGCATTGTCACCTCCCAGATGTTGGGGGTCAGGAGAACAGGCCCACACAAGAGATCCTGCTTTTGAGAAGAGAAGGTTGTGTGGATGGGGCAAGGACCAGCTCTTCCCGACTTCTTCCCGTTGGCATGCAGAGCATCTCATCATGGTACTGATGTCCTCTAAGGCTTCCAGGAGTTGTGCATTTTTTAAAACAGCAGCAATCTGCTAACAGTCTACTTCCACCTCACTTTTTTTTTGTTGTTGTTGTTGTTTGTTTGTTTTTTTAATGCCAGCCTGGGGCTCTTCCTCTCATAAGAGAAAGAATTTAAAATTCAGATAATGAATTATTGATGGCAAATTCTGACTTATTAAGAAATAACATCTCCATGTGAATTAGAAATTCTTATACCTGGTTCTCACCAGATGCAGTGGTGCATACCTGTAATCCCAGCAGTTTAGGAGGCTGAGGCTGAAGGATCACAAGTTCAAAGCCAGCTTCAGCAACTTGATAAGGCCCTAAGTAACTTAGCAAGACCCTGTCTCTAAATAAATAAATAAATAAATAAAGGGCTAGGTATCTAGCTCAGTGGATAAGTGCCCCTGTGTTCAATCCCTGGTGCCAAAAAGAAAAAAAAGAAATTCTTATACTGATTCTCAAAGTAAGTATAAGCAATATATATAGGCTTTTCAACATAAGATCAAAACTGATAAATGAATGAATTATTATAAACTGAAAATTATATATAGCTGGCAAATTTAAAGAACGTATCTAACATTAAAACTATAGTAGCAAGGTGAGGTGGCGGCGCATACCTGTAATCCCAGCTACTCAGGAGGCTGAGGCAGGAAGGTCGCAAGTTCAAAGCCAGCCTCAGCAACTTAGCAAGGCCCTAACACAACTTAGCAAGACCCTGTCTCCAAATAAAATATAAAAAGGGCTGGGGATGTGGTTCAGTGGTTAAATGCCTCTGGGTTCAATACCCAGTACCAAAAAATAAAATAAAACAAACCTATAGTAAAGCCCTGCCAATTCAGGAACATATTTTGGAAGTTCCTAGAGTGCAAGTGGTTGAAAGCATGAGCTTTGACGTTAGAAAGACCTTGCTTACATTTTGGTTCCACTACTTATCTGCTGTGTATCTTTCCAATTTCCCAGGCCTGAGCATATTACAGAGCCTCTCTAAGATTCCTCACCTGTAAAAGGGGACCAATAGCACCTCTCTTTTGGGAATCTCCATTAGAATTAAATGTAAAATGACAGTGTTTGTATACCTCTAGTGCAAAGAATGTGTCAATAGGTTGTAGCTGTTAATAATGCAGAGCCTTGGGATCATTTCTTTTGGCATCAATTCCTATGAAATAATCCTATTAATGTGGGAAATGTAAGTGATTCAGTTACTCTATACTTACATTCTGGCATAGTGCTTTAGTCAGCTTTTTCCGCTGCTGTGACTAAGACCTGACAAGAACAATTTTAGAGGAGGAAAAGTTATTCAGGGGCTCACAGTTTCAGAGGTCTCAGTCCATAGACAGCCAGCTCTGTTCCTTGGGGCTTCAGGTGAGGCGAAACACCATGGCAGAAGAGTGGTGGAGGGAAGCAGCTCACATGATTATCAGAAAGGAGAGAGAATCCACTAGCCAGATACAAAATATAAACCCAAAAGGCAAGCTCCCAGGGACCCACCTCCTTCCTCCAGCCACACCCTACCTGCCTTCAATTACCACTCAGTTAATCCCATCAGGGGATTAATTCACTGACTGGGTTAAGAGTCTCACAACCCAATCATTTCTTCTCTAAACCTTCTTGCATTGTCTCACACATGAGCTCTTGTCTCACTCACACATAACACCTTATATCCAAACCATAACAAATAACCCGGAATTACATCTTTGAATAATATTGGACATCAACTGATTTTTTTGACACCTTGTCTAAGATACAGAAAAATGTTAGTTACTTGAGCTTTCTAAATTTAGAATTCCAAACCAATAAAAATGGACTTACTTTCTTTCTTTTCTTCTGGGACAGGAGATTGAACCCAGGGACGCTTAAGCACTGAACCACATGCCCAGCCTTTTTTTTTTTTTTTTTTGAAACAGGATCTCACTAAGTTGCATAGTGCCTTGCTAAATTTCTGAGGCTAGCTTTGAACTTGTGATCCTCTTGCCTCAGTGTCCCTAGCCACTGCATAAGCCACCATGTCCAGCCCAATAACAACTTTCTACTTATCCAAAAGAGATTCCAATTTTTTTTCTATATTTCAGAACTGCTGACCAGTTACTTTTGCTTACACCAAACTGAACATTCTTACTTTTAGATGAAAAGCAATATCAAAGCTTTTTTGGTTGTAAGTGATAAAAAATCCAACTTAAATTGGCTTAAGCAGAAGGGAATGTATTAGCTCCAGTAACAGGGAACTTTAAGAGTTGACCTAGTTTCAGATGGAGCTAATGTGTTGGCATCATTTGCAGATAGTTTCTTCCATGAAGTCTGATGTTAAAACTATGGGCAGCTTCAGGCTTATGCAGTTCTTCAACTTGAGGGCCCAAAGAAAAAGAATTCCTTCCTCTTCTTTCCTAGTATTAAAGCAAATCTTAAAGAAGAGTCTTATTAGTTCAGAGCAGGTGGGGCACTGTAGTCATCTCACTAGAACCATATGCCCAAGAGAAAGGTGAATTCCCAGAACATCAAGATCTGATTCCTGACAAAAGGGGGTTGGTAGAATGAGCAGGTAAAAACCAGAGATGCCCACAGCAAGTAGTTTGGGCTGGATTGCCTGCAAACAAGGCTTCAGCATGGCCATGATGACATCTATTAAAATATGCATCTATTTCATGAAACCACATAAAAATGTTTCAAAAATGAATTAGGGTGGGCCATTCTTGACTCATGTTTATTCTCCACGATAAGTTGCACATGTGGTGAACATCTGCAAAAAAGTAAAGTTATCCTCATATGTTCTGCATCCTAAGCTGTACAGTGGAGTATGTGCATAATTCCATGAAGAAAAAAAAGGAAAAATTATCCTTCCATATTGAAAAAGGAAGCCAGACCACTAACAAATAATAGTCATTTACAATTACATGAAAAGTAACAAAGGAAGAAATTTTCTCCGTATTAGAAAAGTAAGTAAGGCAATTAATAAATAACAGTCCAAGAAGTCTTCATAAAACTTTTGCCAATTTCAAAATAAGAGCAAAAGAGTTGACATTATAACAAATTATCATAACACTAAAAAGGAAAAAATAGAAAGAAGGTGTTCGTTAGCATTATTTGCTTTAGCAAATGACTATTGCTGACTAAGTCAATTATTCTAAACAAAACAGTCATATCTGCAAGGGAAAATAAATTATTTTGAATATTAAAAATTACAAAAAGGAAAATTCTGTCTCTTTTGTTTAGTCCCAAGACTGAGAATGACTCAAACTGATTTCACTTTTCTTCTTTTTGGCATATGAGTGCAGAGAATACTGTAATCTCTCAAATTAGAAGATTCTTGCTGAGACCTCACTGTGCTCTACAAACATGATCTCTCTTTTCAGCTTGGTTATATTCCAACTCCAGGAGTGAGGGCAATGTTATGATCAGGGAGGGGAAAGAAAGAAAATATTTACATAAGTTCCATGATACAACAATTCTAAATCCAAAAAGAAATTCATGACACAAAGGATATATATTTACATTGCTATGGATCTTTCCCGCTTTTCTCTTTTGCTGTGATATTATTATCATTATTATTATTATTATATCCTTTGAACTTAGCATGTGGGGGTACATAATCCAAATAGGACATAGTTAAAGAACGTGGAGAAGTTACAAAAAAACTAAGTCATCCTTTGCAATGAAAACACACATAAAAATATCACAAGCCAGTTGAAGATATCTTCCAAAAATGACACACCCAAAATATGAAATGTTTTTGCTAATAACACTAGGGTATTTTCTTAAATCATTAGACTATTGTATAAAAATCTCATCTGGAAGGCCTCAAATTTTAAACATTAGTTAATTAATTAATATGTACTAGACTGAAAGTGAAAAATTGCAATGATGGGAACTTTTGCAAGTAGTGATGTGAACATCTTTTGGTATTTCTCTAGAGCCCATAGGAAGAACACACTTTATATGTCCTATTAGATATGGTAATTAAATAGAATAACTTTATGAGAGTCTAATTTTTTCTTTAATATTCTCAATTTACGAAGTTCTATTGTGAGAATTTCAGTATCTTACCTGTATCATCTTCACTTAACTAAATAGAGAATAATATAACATCACAGTCCGTTAGTGATAATGCTACAATCAAAGATGATGGCAGCCTGGGCAATTTATTCAGTTTGGCTAAGGTATTTATTCTGTTCTAGATAATTCAATGTCAGATCTATGCTTGAATGATCAAGTTTTTTCTCTAAACATTCTTTTCTTTTCACTTCTAATGTCCTGAAGAGCATGCCTGTTGTGTCCCCTACTTCACCGAGTGGAGAGCCACTCACACACCAGGTGTCCAGAGAGTACTCCTGGAAGAAAGGGTAAAATCCCCAAAAGTTACAAAAAAGAGAAGATACTGTTGCCAGCGTTTCACTGCTGCAAATCTGCTCCAGCACTGCCCCCACACACACCCTTTTTGCTAATATTCCTGACACAGCAGAGAACTAGTCTTCAGTGTAAATCCATAAGTCCTCATCTACCCTTCTCAAGTTACTATAGCAAATCTTCAGTGAAGGTTCCTTTCTTAGGTCCCTTTGAGTCAGATCAGAGTGTGAGGTCCTGGGTTCAATCCCACAAAAAAAAAAAAAAATGAAATGAAGAGAAAGAGAAGGGAAAAGTGGAGGGGGTGGGAAGGAAGTGGAGGAGAACTAGAACTTGGGATTGTGGACTGCTAGATCCCAGATTTCTAATCCATTTCTTCAATAAGTGTCAACAGAAAAAAGCAGTGAGAAGGTCTAAACAAGAGACTGATGCTACCTCTGGAATAACATCTCTCACAATGTAAACTCTTCCCGAGAACATCCTAACTTAAATTTTGATTATTATCTATATTTTGAATCAAAAAAGCAATTTCAGTTTTAACAGATGTACCGTCTTAATTTGTCTGTAGCTTGGCGCGGGAGAAAGTTGAAGACCAGGGTCTGAACTTGAGTCCTGTCATCTATTGTCTGTACACCATCAGAAAAGTCACCTCATGCATGAATTAGGCATGATTATACTTGTCTCTCCATATATGACAAATGCCTGGCACATAGTAGGTAAGTACCTACTAATAAATGATTGTCCCCACTCTTTAGTTCAGAACAGATCATTTAACAAGATTCTGCCTTTGCATTAAATGCATTCTTACAATCCTAAACCATATTCAATTAAATTTAAAATAAGTGATGAATAATATCAAAGCATGGTAGGCAAAACATTAAATTCTATTACTAGCCTATTACTTTATTTTATTTATTTGTTTTTATATGATGCTGAGGATCAAACCTGGGCCACGCACATGCTAGGCGAGTGCTCTACCGCTGAGCCACAACCTCAGCCCTGGATTTCTTTTATAAAATACAAATAAACCCATAATTTTCTAAGTATAAAAATTGAATCATGGAGAAAGAGATCACTTATATGATAGACTTTAAATGATCTAACAAGATGAACTATCACACTTTCTTAAACTCAGAGAAATAACACTTATTCCATAGATGTTTCTTAACCAATGATGAAGGTCTCAAGATTCATTTTATGGCCTGTGATTTTTTTTTCTTTCTTTGATGGTGGAGACAGAACCCAGGGCCTTGCATATGCTAAAAACATACTACACCTCTGAGTTACACCCTTAGTCTCAGGAGTTATTCTTAAGAAAAGATGTAGCTAAAGGTTAAGTATTTTACCTCCACCAGTCAACAGAGAAGCTTGCTGAGGCTAAGATTTTGATCTCTTTAGTTTACTTCTGTATTCTCAACACCCTGAACAGTGTGGAACACACTTAAATACTTGCTCAATTAGTGACTTAAAGGATGATGGGGCCAGGCACCTTTGTACACACCTGTAATCCCAGCAGCTTTGGGAGGCTGAGGCAGGAGGATCATGAGTTCAAAGCCAGCCTCAGCAAAAACAAGGTGCTAAGCAACTCAGTGAGACCCTGTCTCTAAATAGAATACAAAATAGGGGGGGTATGTGGCTCAGTGGTCAAGTGCCACTGAGTTCAATCCTTGATACGACCCCCCCCCCCCAGAAAAAAAGAAAAGAATGATGGGGCTTGGGCTCAGTGGTAGAGCACTTACCTAGGGCATGTGAGGCACTGGACTCGATCCTCAGCACCACATAAAGATAAACAATAAAATAAAGGCATGCTGTCCATCTACAACTACAAAAGAAGAAGAAGGAGGAGGAGGAGGAGGAGAATAATAATGAGGGGCTAGAGATACAGCTTGTCAATAGTGTGCTGGCCTAGCCTAGTGTGGTCAAGGCCCTACTTTCAATCCCCAATACCACAAAAGAAAGAAAGAAAGGGAGGGAGGGAAACAAAGAGAAAGAAAGAAAAGAAAAAGAATGATGGAAAATGATTCTTTATCCCATTTCAGATCTCTTGATGTTGTCAAGTTGTTAACTCTCCATGTCTAGGCATTCTCTTCAATTCCTAAATGTCAGTTAGGTCAAAGGGTCTACTTTTCCATAAAATCTGAAAACACAGATAAGATCTGTTCAAATACTATATTTTTTATTTTAGAACTTATTTTTGTACAGCTTACAGTACAATTTTAACAACAATAAAAAAGAAACAAGGTTTTGAGGCTTGGGTTTACATGGTTATAACAAATTAAAATAAACTTTTAATTTAAAAAATTACCTATTTCTATCAAATGTTTTGACCTTTATTTTTTTTTGCTGAAATACCCTCTGCTTGGGCATTGCATTAAAACTACCTTAATTACCACTTGTTGGAGAATTCTATTTTGTTTGAGATATACCCTGCTTATAAATTCATCTAGAATGGATGACATCTTGTTTTTCTATTCATGCAACTACTAATAAGTAGCCAACTATTTATGTTCCAAACACTTTAAATAGATATCAAACAAGAGATCTGTGAAATTGGAATGAAGCTTTGGAAAAAAAATACGAATAACAAAGACTAGTATGGTACTAGATTAGCTGTTAGAAACTTGTGTTTTCTCATACTTTTTTATTTTTAAAAATTCTCAGATTACTAAAAGAACTTCTTGTTTTAAGTTTCAACTGCTGACTCAAAATATCAATTGAGGCACAAAAGTAAGCACTTTGATTTATTTATGTTTCTACATCCATAAATACTAGAAAGTATAACATGCATGAACAGAATTTCTTCAGAAGAAAGAAATATGTTCACAATGGAATGTCTCTGATGTTTACATTAAAATCAATGTAGATACTAATCTCTCACAGGGTATCAACACTTCCTTTCTTTGTGGGACAGAGAAATATTCTGATTTAATACTTGGTTTGTTCATTAACCAACATTGCACAGGGTGTGGTGGTGCATACCTGTAATCCCAGTGACTCAGGAGGCTGAGGCAGGAGGATCAAAGTTTCAAAGCCAGCCTTAACAATTGGTAAATCCCCAAGCAACTTAGTGAGACCCTGTCTCAAAACAAAAAGTAAAAAGGGCTGGAGATGTTGCTCAGTGGTTAAGTGCCCCTGAGTTCAATCCCTGGTACCAAAAAGTAAAAAAATTTTAAAAAATAAAAAAAAAGAGAAGAAAAAAAAGAAGAAGAGGGAAAGAAAAAAATTATCATTGGACTATGTTTAGTGCTCCCTCCTTGCCACACACTGGAGATTTAACCCAGGGCCTTACACATGCTGAGCAAGTGCTCCATCACTGAGCCACAAGCACAGTCCACATTGCATTATATTTTAGAAAACAATAGAGTCCAATATTTTTTACAAGTAAAAACTGCTGACTTTGTTTACATAAAAGATGGTAGAATCAAGCATGAACGAATCACAGAAAATAAATTTGGGTGATCATTATACAAAATATTAAAAACATACTCTGTCTACATTAATAAAACTTTCAAAGGGATTGCAACCAATTCTGTCAAAGCCTTAGAAGTTCCTCTTTTGGCACTTAAAAGAGCAGAACATAAAACATTTTGTGATTTTTTTCCTTTGTGGATAATTAAACACAAGCCATGAGAAAATAAATGTACAGATGTACACCATATTGTCATCACTCTAAGGACCAGAGTCATGTATAGGAGACAATCTTTGGAAGAAACATTTGAACTACATTTGAGGCATGTTACTGACTTCCCCTAACTTTTGGTAACTTTATCAAACATAACCCTTATGTCTTCCTTTTTATTTAAAGTGATTACGTTTAGCTCTTATTTTCTTTCTTCTTTCAGGAAAGCCAAACATTTTCAAATAACCAATACACATTATTAAGGTGTGTGTGTATAGTGCCTCTTTGTGATTTACAGAAGAATATTGTGTTTTGTTTTCTGTGGGGGCAGACATCAGCCTTCACCAAGCTTTCTCTTCATTCGTAAACCATGGTCAGAGAAAAACTTCCTGCTGGTTGCTAGCTTAGAGGTGGCACCTATTTCTCCCTGGACCTGCAACAATTTCTCTCCTTTTACTTGGGAGCAAGTATTAATGTTCATAAATGGAAACTGATAGAATACAGTCCCCTTCCTGTGCTCAAGGAACAATCATTCTCTAGGCAGGGATGAATCAGATTCAATATTACTAATAGCTTTCGGAATCCTAAAGAGCCGCTCAGAAGGACCCATGCTGAGAATTCTAAGAATTCATCTGGCAACTCAATAATTAGTGTCAATATATATCCATTCATTTCGTCTATTCAGCCAAAATACAATTGAGACCCTCTAACGGGCCAAGCACAGCTGGCTGCTAGGGATGCCATCATGAATGAGATACCTGACCTCATGAAAACTAAAATCTGATAGGAGAGATACACATTAATCAAATAATCCAACGTGTGTGTGTGTGTGTGTGTGTGTGTGTGTAATTACAACTCTAAAAAGTACGAGGCAGAAAAAGTTTACAGTGCTTAAGGCTGAAAATAGCAGGAGTTGATATAATGGGGAGAGAACGACGTCAGGACAGTATGCCTGATATGGGGTGGGGGACCAAAGAAGTGAGCAGTGGGAAGAGGGCTAGTGCAGCAGGAGAAACTGAATGATTGTCAGTGCAGCTAGATCCCAAGCAACACTTGATAGATTTCTTTGCAAGGAGCACTGAGAAGGCACTGAAAAGCAAGTGTATTTGCAATCTGAAACTTTCACTCCGACAGCACAGCTCTTGGGAAGGTCTGGGTTCAGGTGGAGGGGATGCAGGCAATCTGGCCAGGTGCGGGTATCTGTTGCAGTCACAGTGGGCTGGTGCTAGGCTAATGATGGAGCTAAGAGATGACCTCGATGGTCAATGATAGTAGCCATCACCTTGGAGAAGGCAGAAACTTCAAAACAGCTCTTAACAAAACACTGGGAAGTTGGTACGGTAGATTTCCTCTTGTGATACTGTAAAGCCATCCGCGAGTCACTGGTGTTTCTTCTACTTCTCTTCTGACTCCAGAGAAGGGTGTGTCGGCTCAGATTCTATCAGAGGCACACCAGGGGGTGAGGAAAAGAAGTTGATAAGTGAGTTTTCTGGCAAGGGCCAATTGGTGAGAATCTTTCTCTAGGCTGGTTTTTCTCTCTCCCAGGCAAGCTGTGAAGTGTCACAGATGGTCAGACTTTAGGGTCTTAAGTCCTCTTCATGGTCCTTTTCTACTCAGCCTGCCTGGCTCTTGTGTTTATTCTCTCACACTTTTACCACCACTGTATCTTAAACTGCTCTTGGGAAAGTACTGTAAACAAATCCTCTGATAAATAAATCCTCTCTAAGATGTAAAGAAAAAGGTTATGAATGACTTCTCCCAAGCAATATTTAGGGTTTAATATCTAAAAGAATGAGTCTCTACGTATGGAAGGCCTGACATTAGTTAACAGAGAGAAAAAGTATCTGGGGACGCAGAATAGAATTGTTTTGCTCTGGGATTATACTGCCTTCCCTTTGGGGCTTGCTCTTCCTACAATTTGTGTCTCTTAAAATTTGTTGGCAGAAGAGGTGAGAAAGTTTTTAAAAATTTTTAAAAGGCCAGTTTTCTACAGCTGGACTCAGTGTAGGTTAGAGACTGAGAGTGGGGAATATAGCTTAGTGGTAGAACACTGGCCAAGCCCAGCAAGGCCCTGGGATTGATTTCCCCCTCCCCCTCAACCCAACAGAGAAAAAAAGAAAAAAAGGAAATAATGTATATCACTGTGGCTCTATGCTCTCTAAGAGACTGCATCAGAAGGGAGTGCATCATTTTCTGTGGTTTAAATGTAATCTGTGTGCTGATAACGCCCAGTTCATATCTCTCTTCCCAAACCCCCCTCTAACAGATTCCTCCACCCAGATATGATCCACTGTCTCTGCTTAGACATCTCACAAGCATTTCAAACTTAACATGCTGGAACTGGAACTCTTGATTCCTTTCCCACCCCAGCAGAAACCAGACTTCTCTAACTCAGTAAAGGATCCCACCAAACAACAGGAACTTGGGGAATGAGGTCAACCTGAACTTCCCACTTTCTGTATTACTTTCCCCCTATGACTGCCATAACAAATTATCACAAACTTAGTGTATTAAACAACAGAAATTTTATTTTATCATCATCATCATCATCATCATCATCATCCTGGAGGCTGAAAGTCTGAACATGTGCATCATCAGCAGGACTATACTCCCTCTAGAGGCTGCAGGGGAGAATCTTTCTTGACTCTTCCAGCTTTTGGTGGCTCCAGGCATTCCCTGTGGCTGAATCATACTAATTTCTTCCTCCATCTTCACATTAACTTCTCCATTTTTTTTCCTGGTGCTGAGGATTGAACCCTGGGCCTTGTACATGATAGGCAAACATGATACACTGATGGGTCCTCTTAACTTTTTTTAATAATATTTTGCTACTATGATGAGTTTTTTTAAAAAATATTTATTTTTTAGTTGTAGGTGGACACAATACCTTTATTTTATTTTTATGTGGTGCTGAGGATTGAACCCAGTGCCTTACGCAAGCTAGGCAAGCGCTCTACCTCTGAGCCACAACCCCAGCACCTACGATGGGGTTTTTTAAATACTTTTATTTGATTTGTTTATTTTTATGTGGGGCTGAGTATCAAACTCAGTGCCTCACATGTACTTGGCAAGCACTATAGCACTGAGCTACAACCCCCTCTTAAGTTTTAACTGCATCTGTCCTCCGTGTCTCTTATAAAGACATGTGTCAATGGATTTAGAACCCCCTTGGATAAAAATCCAGGGTAATTTAATTTGGAAATTCTTAATTATATCTGCAAAGACCTTTTCCCAAATGAGCTCACATTCACAGGCTCTAGGGATTAAAATATCATTATACCTGTTGAAGGCCACCACTCAACCCACCACACATTCCACTGTACTTCACAACCAGTTCATCTATAAGTAATGGAGAACTTACCTTCAGATTGTATCTCTCAAGTCCATCTATCCTCACTGTTATGAAGGTGCTATGCCTCATTGCTCCTTTGCTATGACCCTAATTCAAAGGACCTCTGTCTCTCTTGAGAATTTCTGCCATGACCTCCTACCAGCAATGATCTCCCTACTTCAGCTTGCAATTTGTTCCTTACGCAGCAGCAAAAAGTGGCTTTTAAAAATATATACATCAGGGCTGGGGATGTGGCTCAAGCGGTAGCGCTCTCGCCTGGCACGCGTGCGGCCCGGGTTCGATCCTCAGCACCACATACAAACAAAGATGTTGTGTCCGCCGATAACTAAAAAAATAAATAAATAAATATTTAAAAAATTCTCTCTTTACACTCTCTCTCTCTCTCTCTCTGTCTCTCACTCTCTCTCTTTAAAAAATATATATATATATATATATATATATACATCAAACCATATCCTTCTTTCTCCTTAAACACATCAAATTCACTCAGAACTCTCCTTGCACTTAGGGGAGTTCTCATCCAGTCCCCCTTACTCCCCAGCCCTTTCCCAGGCTCTGGTGCTCAAAATTTTCTAGCCATGTGGGCCTCCTACCAATTGTTCAGAGAGGCTGTCCTGGCTGCCCTGTGCAAAAAGGCATTCTCTGTTATTCTTCCTCAAAGAATCCTGTCCTTGAACTTCCATGGCATTTCTCAATTTGTAATTGATTTAGCATTTTATCAACATCTCCCAATATTACATGGAATCCCCTTGATGATAGAAACCAAATCCTTTTTTTAAAAAAATATATTTTTTTAGTTGTAGATGGACACAATACCTTTATTTTATTTGTTTATTTATATGTGGTGCTGAGGATTGAACCCAGGGCCTCGCACGTGCCACTGAGCCTCATCTCCAGCTCCCCTTTTTTTTAATATTTATTTTTTAGTTGTAGTTGGGCACAATATCTTTATTTTATTTATTTATTTTTATGTGGTGCTGAGGATCGAGCCCAGGGCCTCACACATGCTAGGTGAGCATTCTACCACTGAGCCACAACCCCAGTCCCACCAAATCTTTTTTGTTCAGTGCTGTATTTCTAGTGCCCAGCTGAGCACTGCACTTGGCAGCAGTTCAACAAACACCTGTTTAAGAAAATGAATGAATTAGTTAATTCATAATTCCCATTGTTCATCGAATGAAAGACAAATCTTGCCTGATACTCTAAACCCAGACTACCACTTCTCCTTAATGTGAAGCTTGACTCCTACAAATTCTGCCACCTTGTTTTCCTCCCCTCTTTGAGTTATGTATTTTCTCCTTCTGGGATGTTCATTACCTCCTTTGGATTATCACCCTTTAGTTTTTCTTCTGCATCCAATTCAAATCCTCCTCCAGGAAGCGCTCTGTCACCATGCCTACGTTATCTCCCACCTCTCTGCTCTCTCTAAGCTTCTGGTACTGATTCTCACCTATCTGTCCACCTGGACTAACTGCCAGAAATGTAACCCTCTGTTTCACACTTCTTTGAACCCATCATTATAAGAACTGAGACAATGTAATGCCTTGGAAACCTGCCACTAGCTATTTTCAAGTCTCAGTTCTGCCCACAACTAACCATGTGTCCTCAAGCACTTTATTTCACCTCTCAAGTTCATGTTCTTCATGTGTGAAATGAAAGAGTTTGATCATATTTTTTGAAGGCTCCTCTTGCTCTCAAAGGCCAAACTTTAATGATCAATTAGACTATCCACTTCAGAAAGGAATGTAAAGATTAAGTTAGTTATTTTTTCATTATTTAGAGAATAATTTGTTAGTTTCTATAATCAAACCCACATAGATAAGACCTTACATATTAAATGGAGTACATTATGCCTATACAAATAGGGAAAAATAATATTTCTAGACCTGTATGGCTGTTAATTTTTGTATAATGCCAACTTAACGCAGTATACTGGGATGCTTTTTCCAATTAAGCTAGTTATTATACAATGAACTTAGAAAAGTGTTTGATACTTAGAAAATACTCAATAATGGTATAGGGGCATAGCTAAGTGGTAGCATGTTATGTGCTAAGTCCTGGGTTCAACACCCAGCATCAAAAGAAAAAGAAAAGAAAAAGAAAAAAGCAAGGAAGAAAATAGTATCCAATAAATGGTTTGCTGCTTACTTCATTTTCTTTTCCTAGCAAGAAAACTGACATTCAGCAATATGATTAATGTAACACAATTTCAATAGCTAGCAAGGTCTTCCACCTTAAAAAAAAAAAAAAAAGTTTTCCCCCACCTTTGTGACAATAACAATCACTTTGCATGCAAAAATTTTAGTTGCTAAACCCTTTCCATAATCTTTGTCACACTTCATCTTGGTATTTAACTCCATGAAGCATAATACTTATAATGAGAAAAGGGAAACGCAAAGGGATCAAATCACTTGCTGAAGGTCACAGAGCCAGCAAGTAGCTTAACCTAGGACCACATCCAAGAACTTAGTCTCTGAAGCTTAAATTCCTTCTCATATCACACAGTACTACATGGGAGTACAATTAATGATGGAATTTCATTGAATCACATTTCTGCTAGTAGAATCTGTGCTAAAAGGGCAACAATCAGTTGCTTATAGTAAACTTTGAAAAGCCAACAGCAATTTTTAATGGACTTGATAGTTTTTCCATGCAGGTAATTTTTCTACGATTACACTTTTGCTGCCTTCCAGATCCATCCAGGGCTCGGTGTGTGTGCAGTTCCCATTAATGTTAATGTGAATTGCATACCCTACTTCTTCACAGAAAACACACCCAGAAGCACTCAACCATTTAAGAGGCAGAAACTTCCAGGTACATGCTGTCACATGAGCAGGCACCCTGCTTCTCCCTGGGACTGTCTACTGACACAACATAAAAGCTCCATAACTTAAGCTATTTTTCCCCCCAGACATATTTGGAAGTTGGAGGTGACCCAGAAAGAGATGCATTTCAGGTTCCGTCCCAAATCAAAAGGTTGGAAAACTTTTTTTGTTTGTTCACATTTTTAAAGCTAAAAAAGACTTGTATTTTCAAACTATTTTATCAGGTCAAGCTTAGAAGTAACATCAAGTTTCCTAAAAGGTCACTTTCCTCTCTTTGAGTGGAATTGTGAAAAGAGCCCTGCCCAGCAGACCAGGGACATTGGTTTCCAGCTCCAGCCCTGCTGGGCCAGTCTTATAACTTTGGAGCCTGTTTAAAAAAGTAAACAGATAAAAATACCTGTTTTCCCTCTTCACAGGGGCATTGTGAGATACTGTCTGTGAATGTATTTACTATCAACTACTTTTCATATGTAGGAGATTAGTATTAACTGCTCCCAAAAACGTGAGAAAGAAACCTCCCTCTATGAAGTATGTGTTCATATTCTGCCACCTAGTGGTCACAAGTAGACATCATTTTTAGCATTTAAGCTTATGATATTAAGGTAAAATTAACAAATGAACCTTTTCAATATTTTTAGAAAATTCAAGCCAATTCCCTTTATTTAGCCAATTTTCATCAATCTTTGCTGAATCTATGAATGCTACATCTTTAATGTGAGGAAATAGTATAAGGAATATAATTACATAGATGTAATTTACTTAAACTAAAATTTACCACTTGCCTAACACCATGTTTTTTTTTTCAAGCAGATCTGTTTTTCCTAGCATATACTCATTTAATATTGATGTAATTATTGGGTACTACTCTGCCAGAGACACAACAGAGAACTAAAGTTCCTGCTCTCGACTGAGCTTACATTGAAGAGGGGAAGAGAGAAAATAAGTGGCAGGGGTGGTATTGACAATGACCAGAAAAATGGTGTGTGGACCATCCAGTGGAGCAAAGTAAGAGGGAGGTGAGTGACAATGTCAGGGAGGTGATAAGGCCACCAGCTCAGCACAGGCCACAGAATTGAGACCTGGCTTTGGGACCTCCCCGTGAGATGGGAAGCCACTGGAGAATTCTGAGGAGTGGAGTGGCCTAATAATTCTGAGTAACTCTCTTGACAAAATGAAATACCAAATAACCTGACAGACAAGTTTAATGGAATGCCTGGGGAGAAATGGTTCCCATAAGAACACAAATGGTTCAAAAAGTTTATAAAAACAGCTCAAAAGGGAACTTGCAGGAAGGCTTATAAAGGAAGAATGCATAGTATCTTTACATGGAAGCAAGTTATATTAGGCTAACCAAAGCTATTTTTACTCCTGATTATCTCAACACACACACATATATGCACACATGTACACACACACACACACACACACAGCTTTTATAGCAATAGTACATAAATTCTCAAGACCCTCTTCAATGAAGAAATAAATATTTCCAAGACATCCACTACTGGCAGGTAACCTGAAATGTAGGTTTGGGATACAAGACAGGGCTCCTAAAGTCACTTGTAGATAGGAGACAAAATGCACATACATAAAAAGCTCAGTGGTAGACCATCTGACTAGCATGTGCAAGGCCCTGGGTTTGGGCTCAGCACTGCAAAAAATAAACAAATGAATAAAGAAAGAGAGAGAGAACACAAGACGGTGTATAAATGCCTAGGGAGAGCTGGAGATAAGGCTTAAGCATTTAGGAGAAAAAGCTATGCTAACACACCAGCTGCAGAGGATGCCAGGTCAAAAAGAAACAGAAGCAAGGGAAACAGGGTAGGGACCTAGGAAGATCGACCTTGGTCTATGCTTCAAATCCCCAAAAGACAGGATATTAAGAGGCCATGCCTGGATTGTAGACTCATTGAATTTTAGAAGGGAAGGAAAATTAAATATGATTGAATCCAACAGTCTCGTTTTACAAAAACCCAGATCTGTCAAGATCCCACTGGTTGGTGACAGAGCTGGGTCCAGAACAAATGCTCTTACATTTCCAGTCCATTGCTTTTGTACACCCCGCCAGAAAAAAATGACAGCAAACCTATGGAATTCTAAAGTTACAAACCAGGCTAGGAAGAGAGCCTCATGGGGCCATGGAGAGCATAGACAGTGTGCTGGTTTGCAGAACGCAGGCCTAGGAACTAAGTCGTCAGCAAGATGGAGTGCAGTTTTCTTCCTGGGATATCTTCTGACCGCAGGGAAGAGTAAAGACAAGATAGAATTAGATAGTAGCAGCCCAGTTCCAATGGAAATGAAGAAAAGATGTATCCAGAATATATGATAAGGAGCTTGAGATGCTCTATGAACCACAGGCCACCTTGGATGGTTTGATCAGAATACTGGTGGAAAATGGAAAAGCTGTTTACAACTACCAAGGGAATGTGTGAACCAGAAAATTACCATTGTGGGGAGCAGATTGGATGTCCCCCTGTGTTTCACAAGGCCTACAACTTATTTTATGAGGCTGTCTGACATGTACAGGCAGGAGCCTCTCCAGAAGCACACACCATGGGTGCAGAGCTGGCACACATGGCAGACTGTAACCTCCCCTGAGCTACCTTTCAATGTGCCTGCACCAGCCCTACATGGAGAGCAACAGCAACCAGCATCTGGAGATCGTACTGCTCCCCACAGCTTGGCATATGAGCGTGGCCTCCTGGCTCCAGACTACTGGCTACTTCCCTATCCCTCAAGTGGACAGTCTTATGGACAGGACCCAGTGTCATATCCTAGGAGCAGACTCTTCACCCACCAGCCTTTGTAGAGTCCTCCTGGATCATATTGCAGCCCCCCTTTGGCCTCCCCAGGTATGCTTACTACTGCTATAGCAGTACCCCACCTGCACATCATTTATGAGCACTTCTAGGTGAAAGAAATGAATTTCTGAAGAGAATGACTGAGGAATCTGGCTTTTGTAAATTAACATACTTTACATATCACTTACTTTTGTATAGAAGGTCCCTCATTTCATATTTTCCCTTTATGCCTATCTGTATCTAAATGTTTATAAGAACATATTCTATAATTATAACTAATGTTTAAAATCCTATAGAGTTAACTGAGTAAAGTTCAGAATCATGGGAATGAAAACTACCTACAAGAAAATTGCCAATGTTTATATTCTAAGAATGTGAGAGGTCAGTGAAAAGTTCTCTGATCTTACCAGGTATGGTGGCACACATCTGTGATCTCAGTGACTCAGGAGGCTGAGATGATCAGTCTCAGCAACTTAGAGAATCCCTAAGCCACTTAGTAAGACTCTGTCTCAAAAATAAATAAATAAATAAATAAGCGAGCTAGGGATATGGCTCAGTAATAAAGTGCTCCTGGGATCAATCTCCAGGACCAAAAAAGAAAAGAAGGAGAAGGAGAAGGAGAAGAAGAAAAGAAAAAAAAAAAAAGTTCTTTGATCCCAGACCTTTTGCATTCCACAAAACTGTGTATATTGTGGTATTGAATAAATGTTTTCATTGGCTGGCTCTCGCTCTCTCTCTCTCTCTCTCTCTCTCTCTCTCACACACACACACACACACACAAATGTTAGAGTCTGTAAACAAGTCAAAATAACACCTGGCATTTTGCCAGGGGAATGTTAGAGTTGGTAAACAAGTCTGGATGGTGCCTGGCAAAATGCCAGAGGGAGTGGTTTGAGAAGTAACAAAAACAAGCCATTAAGTGTGGAGATTCCTTATTGGTTGACTGATGTATCTAGTTTATGCTAATTAGATAAGCTGTGTGGAATGTATAAATACTGCTCCTGTCCTGCAATAAACGGCTCCTACTCCTGCTGTATCAACGTATACAAGTTGTTCGTCACCCCCCGGTTATTTTGCTGCAAACGAACTGCGGCACACAAAGATGGAGAGAAGTTACTAGAATGCAAGACTGTAGAGGACCACAAACAAGTTAAGATGATGTTAATTAAGTTAAGCTGTGTATAATTATTAATTAAGATGAAGTAACGCGCCAGCGAGCCATTAAGATGATAGAGATTCCTTAATGACTAACTGCTGTATCTAATGATGTTAAGCTGTGTATAATTGTTAAGATGATGAGGATTCCTTAATGACTGATTGCTGTAACTGGTTGATGCTAAATTGAAACAAGCTGTGTATTCAGTTGTGTATATATACCCCTGCAGTCCTACAATAAATGGCTCCCACTGCACCAATCTTCACAAGTTGCTCGTCACTCACCCCCCGGCTATTTTGCCCTGCCAGCCGGGCTGCGGCACAAGACAATAACTGGCCTTTAGTTTGAAGCATTAGTAAAACGGACCCAATGCTGGTCAAGGTTGGGAAATCTTGACTCTGTAAACCTGAGTAAGACACACATTGAGATCAAACTGAGAATTGCAGACTCTTAGAGATGGGGAGGAGCACAGGAAGAGTCCTCTAGCAAGGAAAACAGGGAGTGAGGAATGGGAAAGTTTATCTTCATCTTTCCGAATGATGGCACAATAATAGTTTTTGTTGTTGCTTTGTTTTGTTTTGGAGTGGTGTAAACTGATATGCTTTGAATTGTGTTTTTACTCTAAAAAAGTTACATGTTTTTGCAAGATATGAATGACATGAATAATGCTGGTTAATAATGGAACTCTTTGGAGATAAGGAGATGCTACCTTTTTTATATCTAACCATCACATGTACCTAATCACTTGTTAAAATGAAATTGATAATGTGAATTTCAAGTGAATCTTAAGATTACTAGAGGGAACACAGGAGGAATTCCCCTCTTTTTCTAAAGAACAAGAGAGAAGTAGCCTCCCCTGTTCAAGAAAGGCAGGAGGTGCAGGGGAGTACAGACAAATCTTACTGCTCCCATGAATGGGAAAGAAACAAGGCCAATTAGGTCTGTCTTCCTCTCTTTTCTTTTCACTTCATTCTTCCACTATCCTCATTCATTGAACAAATGCACTTGTGCCATGAAAACATTACTTACTATAGGAGATACTCATAAATGCAATGGTGGAGGGAGACATATGTGACAAATATAAAATGCAAAGAAGATAGTAAGGGCTTAGCAGAGCACTAAATGTTTAATGCATTAGCTGTTTAGTGTAAATTTTATAAATGTAGGACCTTTCTGCTTTTTGTGGATTGGTTTCTTCTTGGCTCCTGATTCTTGGAAATGCTCAGGGAATTAATGTTTGGGTGTTTGAATAAATAGGAAGTAAACTGGAAAAGTAGGTGAAAAACGAGAGCTTTTTATGGCAATGTTGTTCAATTTATCTTATTTTTTGCTTTAAGAATGCCCAGTGTAGTGGGGCATGATGGCAGGTGTTTGTAATCCCACCATTTTGGGAGGCTGAGGATGGAAGATGGCAAATTCAAGGCCAGCCTGGACAATTTAGGGAAATCTTATCTCAAAAAGTAAAAAGGGCTGGGGATGTAATTCGGTGGTACAGAATCCCTGAGTTCAATGCCCAGTACTGGAAAAAAAATGAATAAAGCAAAAACCTTTTAAATTATGGACTTTTTCTGACTCTTTCTACAAGAGGTTAAGAAATAGTATATAGGTTGGGGGTGCAACTTATTGGTAGTAAATGTGCTTAGCAAGCCCAAGACCCAGAGTTCAATCTTGTGCATGCGTGTGTCAAGACTAAATAAATATATAGATGACTATCAGTCCCTGGGTAATTTCAGGACAGTGGCTGGCACCTGAAAGACCAAGACAGGATGAGAGGGTGGGACTCTCAGCGCCACCCCCTAGCTTCTGGCAAGGGGAAAGGAACTAAAGGTTTAAGTTGATCCTCAGTATCCAATGCTTTAGTCTGTCAGGCTTATGTAATGAGCTTCCATAAAATCCCTAAAGGACAGTGTTCAGAGAGATTCCAAATAGCTGAACTTGTGGAGGTTCATGGAGAGTAGATTGCCAGGAGAGGGCATGGAAACTCCATGCTTTACCCAGTTCCTCACTCTATGCATCTCTTTTTCTGTATCCTTTATGATGATACTCTTTAGAATAAAGAAGTAAACATTATTAGCCAGGCACAGTGGTGCACACCTATAATCCCAGTGACTTGGGAGGCTGAGGCAGAAGGATTGCAAGTCTGAGGCCAGCCTCAGCAACTTAGTGAGACATTGTCTCAAAATTTAAAAAATATAAATAAAAAGATCTGGGGATGTAACTCTGTGGTAAAGTGCCTCTGGGTTCAATACCTAGTACCAAAAGAATAAAATATAGAATAAACAAGTAAAGATGTAAAAACAAAGATCAACAGTGTATGAGGAATAAAGAAAGTCCAAGAGTTATCCATGAGGGGCTGGGGTTGTGGCTCAGCGTTAGAGCGCTTGTCTAGCAAGTGCAAGGCCCTGGGTTCGATCTTCAGCACCACATAAAAATAAATAAATAAAACAAAGGTATTTTTAAAAAAGGTTCATAAAATTTAAAAAAAGAGTTATCCATGAAAATAACATAATAATATCTATTGAGTATTGTTATCATCTGCTGGGAGATTAATTTTATATGCCCAAAAGATGTTCAAGTCTTTACTCCCTTATCTGTGAATGAAGTCTTATTTGGAAATAAGATCTTTTCGGACATAATTGAGATATAAATTAATAAATCAAGATGAGTGAACTCATACTGGAGCAGAAGGGGGAGTTTAATCCAATACGACTAGTGTCCTCACCTGGCAAGATGGTGCACACCTGTTATCCCACCAACTTGGGAAACTGAGGCAGGAAAATCTCAAGTTCAAAGTCAGCTTTCTTGATTTAGTGAGGCCCTAACCACTTAGTGAAACCCTATCTCAAAATAAAAAATAAAGAAGGGTTAGGGATGCAGCTCAATGGTAAAATGCCTGGAGTTCAATCTTAGAACAAACAAACAAAAAAAAAGTCAACCAAAGATGAGCTAGGGTTTTGGCTGAGTGGAGTAGCATTCTTAGCATACTGAAGGCTCTGGGTTCAACCAAAACACCAAAAAAGAAAAAGAAAAAAAAGTTTTAAAGCTCTACCAGAGAAAAGGAAAACATCATCTTTCTAATAAACTCAAAACCCAAACTTGCTCTCTTTTTGTATGTGGTACTGGGAATTGAACCCTGGGTCTCACATAAGCAGGGCACAGGCTCTATCACTGAGCTCTATCTCCAGTCCTAGACTTATCCTTTTCAAGGTCTAGTTTAACCTACTCATGATGTACTTCATAAGGTCTACCATCTAAGAAAGCAGTATTGTTCTATCTTTCATTTTTGAAATGACATTTTATACTTTTTCACTTTAGGCAAATTATAGACCATGATTAGTCAAGTATCAATTATGGTAAATCATTAGTTTAAATTAAAGCACTCTTTTGATTATGGTACATATAAAACACTCATTGTACATTTAAAAGGACTACACTTGACAAAAATTTCTGAATCAATGTGAAGGTAGACAGCCAAATTACTAGAACTAAGTCATCACATGAGTCATTCATTAACTTTCACAAATAACAGGAAGGAAAAACTTAGACTGAGAATCTTTTATTCACAAAACCATGGCAACATCTTAATCTTTCAAGTGAGATTGTAGGATAATAATAAAAAAAAAAAAAACCATGATTTTTTTGTCAGAGATTCCTTGCACTGTGGCTCCTAAAACCCTTGGAATTTCCTGATGAGACTGTCTTTGTATGCTAATGAGATGACTCAACTTGGGGACTCTTAAATAGCTCCATTGGGTACTGATGGAGGGAAGCATCAATCAAGCAATTGGAAGGTTAGAAATTTCAGCTGCACCCCACCCAACACATACATGCACACACCTCCAAGACATTGAATTCAATTGTCAATGTCCAATTATTTAATCAACCATGACTACATAATGAACCTTGATAAGAAAAACAGATAAAACCTAAGCCATGGGATTCCCAGATCTTCCAGGTTGGTATCCAGGTTGAGCAGCAAGAAGGGTTATGCACCCAGAAAGGACATAAAATTTCAGTGCCACCCAACATCACTCATGATGCCATCCTCACCCTGTTCAGTGCTTTCCTTTGGCTTTTTCTGAGCTGTGCCCTCTATAATAAACAGATAAATGTTAAGTAATTTGTTTTTCCCAAACTATGGGAATTCCTGAATTTGTAGTTGGCCTTGCACCCTATTTGTGGGTTGCATCTGGATGGGAGTAGTGTTATGGGTCTGAGTCTTTAAATTATGGGGTCTGCACAAACTCTTACTAATCAGCGTCAGAACAGAACTGAGTTATTGGACATTCAATTGGTGAAAATTGGTGTAAGAAACCTACATATTTGGTGTCAGTGGTATAGTGTATGCTTAGCATGTGAAATAACCTGGGTCTGAACCCCAGAATCAGGAAGGAAAAAAAAAAGAATGTTTTAATAGGAATATACCCTATGACCACAATAACTATTCATTATTTTGTGGTACCTTCCTATAAATGTTACTGTTGGAGAATTGTTCAAAATAAATAAATGAATTATAAACCTAAAGTTCTTATTGAAAAATCAAGATCACCAACATGGTATAAAAATAAAAGTAAATTAGAGCATTGATTGGGATTGTCATATCTGTTACTCTTTTGGCTATTAGCAACCTAAACATTTATTTTTGGTGCTTGATAATTATAAACTTCAAGGCAAATGTAAGTTCCTCTAGTAATATACACAATAGCCCGCTGAGAGGGCTGATCCTAGTGATGTTTTACAGTTGTGAAAAGAAGCTTAGAGTCATAGAAGTTCTTCAACTCCTCTTGGGCCCAGGTTGCAATTGATCATTGATACAGCTGCATCATATTCCCCAAAGCTCAAAACTGATTCTAGAATAATTTGAGGGATGATTTCAAGCATCTGATTTCTTGCTCTAATTGAAAAATTTATTCCTATCCCTTGCAATAAGCTGTTCATCTGTTTTTTGTTTGTTGTTGTTGTTTGTTTGCTTGCTTGTGATGAAGGCATTCCTGCACCCGCCGTCTGACAGGGTCACAGCATGGGGGATGCTGCAGAATCTGGAAACCAGAACCATCGGAATGTTAAATGTTTTGTTTGTGATACTCATGATATGGATAATAGAGTATATGTCAATCAATAATAAAAGTATGTGTTGCCTGAGATTGCAGGAAAATTCACAGAATGAGACTTAGGATACAATTAAGATATACCACAAGGTGTTTATCTCTCAGGATACAAACAACAGTGTTATTCCTCAAGAAATATACGAAACAAAGATTGCAAATCAAGGTTCTTGAGAAAAGCTTGACAATTTACACTGGCCCCCCTCAACCCCATCCTAAAGCCACAACCTGTACAACAGCCTGGCTACAGAAAAACAATTGCTGTGCCAACAGTACAAGGACCACCGTATGTAGCTTATGGTATTCCCCTCAAGGACAAGAGGCTAATAAAAGTACATTCCCCCCACCAACAGACCCTCCTTTGCCTTACACAGAAATTTATGATGAAAATGGAAAACATGTAGTTAATATAAATGACAAATGGATTGAGGTGTAAAGCCTCCACTTTAGTTAAAGATAACAAAGACATAAGAATTGGCGTGCTTTGACCAAGGATCAAGGAAGTACTTTAAGAAAGCAGTTGAATAGGTCATAAGAAAAAAGGAATTTACCTTGGAAATTAAAAATAAAATAATGTAAAATTAACATAGATATATTTTAGAGGCACTTCAGAGTAGTAGGCTTTTAAGTAATAGACTTTCATTATTTTAAGTGTGTTTTATTGGAATTTTAGTTTAGAAGAAAGCTTACCAATAATCATAAGTATGCTTTAAAGTTAAAGGTTAATGAAATAATTACAGATATGCTTTAAAGTTAGAAGTGAATAATAGGTCAAGAGACATGTAGTCTAGTTGCGTCACCTAGCACCTAGTGATTGAGGTGAAAACGTAAAAGCTTAATCATAATTGACTAAGGTTACAGAAAAATATTTTGAACAATGTATCTTAGGTAATCAATGTATGTCAGAAAAGATTGTAACTCTTGAAAATTATGTAAATCAAAGAAGTTTTGGGCTTTGAAGTTATCCAGTAACTACCTGAAAAAACACCTGTAAAAAATGTATAAAAATAAAGGTCCCTCTAGGGGAATCAAGATTTCTTCTGGAGGCTGCTTGTAACTTGCAACCTGTGGTCCCGACTCTTCTTCTTTTGCCAACACCACTCCTCCTGCAGGACCCCAGGAACCCCACTCTCCCCGCGCTGGGGCTGGACCTCAGCATGCTTGTTTTATTTATTTTGCAGTTTTGAGGATTGAACCCAGGGTTTGGGGCATGCAAGATAAGCACTCTACCCTTTGACTAACCTGAGCTGACTCAAGCCTGGGGATATAGTCCAATGGTAGAGTGCTTGCCTGGGGTTTGATCCCCAGTGTCACAAAGAAAAAAGGTAACTTGGAGTGGAGTCCCTAGATAGCTTCTGTATGGGAGCTGTTATACAGAAAGTAGAAACACTTGACTGTAAACCCAGCTACTCTGGAGGCTGAGGCAGGAGGATTGCAAGTTCAAGGCCAGCCTGGGTAACTTCGCAAGAACTTGTCTCAAAAAATAAAAGGGGCTGGGGTTGTACCTCAGTGGAAGAGCACCCCTGGGTTCAATCTTCAGGCCTGCCCCCTCTCCCTACCCACCCCCAAGAAAAGGAAAAATGAAAAAGTAAAGGGGAAACACTTGGTTAGAGGGCTGGAAATCTCAGCCACCTACTCCTACCCACAACTTCCAGGAAGGAGAGGTGTGCTGAAGGTTGAATTGTATAAAAATTCTTGAACGAGGAGACCCAGAGAACTTTCATGTTAATAAACATATCGAAGTTTTGGGAGAGTCCTTCCTAGAGAGGGCACGGAACTCACTCTCCCCAAACCCTGTGCTAGGCATGTCTTCCATGTGGCTATAACTGAATTGAATCCTTTAAAAAAAACTTTTAAAGGTAAGTAAAATGATTTTCTTTGAGTTCTTTTGGTGAATTATTTACACTGAAGAGAAAAGCGAAGAAACCCCATTTGCAGCTGGCATCCAAAGTGGAAACAGTCTTGTATGTTTGAGCCCTTAACCTATCGTGCTGTGCTAACATCAGAGAGTGTCAGACTGAATGAAATTAAATTATTGTATATCAAGTTGATGTCAGAGCGCCAGAGAATCGGTTATTGATGTTAGAACACAGTACATTATCTAGTCTGACTTGGAAAGTTCTGCAAAGTAAGTACAAGATGATAATAATAATGATGTAAACAAAAGTTAATTTTTAAAAAATGACAAAATGACATAATTTGAACTTTCCATCATCTGTGTAAAAACCAAAATAATCCAATCCCATATGACAAGAAATAATCCAGTGAATTTGTGTTTGGGTAAGTAGGAATCAAACCCAGGGCCTCAAGCATGCTACGCAAGTGCTATACTGTCACGAGCCATCCATGGGCTGTGTGTGCGAGCTATGAGCATTGCAGCAATATGAGGGTACACTGGCATTGCACAATGATTGGGCTGTGCGATGCAAGGACACCTCTCTTCTCGCTCTGCCTGTAATCCCACACAGCACCTGAGATTCTATCGAAAGTCCTTTGCTGTCTTTTTCCTATAAGTAAAGGAGTTCTGGGTGCACTCTTGCCTTCCAGTATGGAAGAGCACCCTTAAGGTCACACAAGCAGTCCGTCCCGTCCTTGATAAGAAGATAACTTCTGTGTCCTGTGCTTTTTCGCCATTTTCTTAGCTTAATGTTGCAGCCACCTCTTTTGAACCCAGTTCATCTCATCAGCGCGGGTCACTGGAGAGACTCTACCATTGACCTACACCCCCAGCCCAGTATCTACTTTAATTTTTATTATTTATTTATTTATTTTTGGTACTGGGGATTGAACCTAGGGGTGGGTACTCAATCATTGAGTCACATCCCCAGTCCTTTTTTATTTTTTGAGATAGGGTCTTGCTAAGTTGCTTAGGACCTTGCTAAATTTCTGAGGCTGGCTTTGAATTTGCAATCCTGCCTTAGTGTCCCAAGCCTCTGGGATTACAGGTGTGTACCACCACATCCAACCCAGTATCTGCTTTTAGAAAGCTCATGTTGTGGAAAAGAACATTTTGAAAATTGATATGTGAAAATATTTCCATTGTTTGGCGATTTTGTTCTCCAAAATGATATGAGTTCAAAATGATATGAGTATGATATGAGTTTCAGCAGGGACGGAATCTTACAAATTCTCTCAAGCTGATTAATTAGACTATTAAGATCTGTGGTAGTACTATGTAAAATTTATGGCTTCTCTCATGGATGTAACATAGGCCATGTTTACTGCCTCATCTCCCCCCCCCCAATTTTTTTAAATCTTTATTAGAGGTGATTATATTAAGATAATTCATTATTTAAATGTGACTCTTCTATGCTTTAAGCTCTATATGAGTAGCATAAATTTAATTCTATTTAATACTATTTCCAAAACAAATTTGCTAAAGACAATTATACATTTATATCCACTGATACACATTATACATTTTATTTTCAAAACTATTTAAAAATTCATTTTTTTTAAAGAATGAAAGAGCTGAAAATGAGGGGAAAAATGGAAGGAAGGGAAGGAAAAAAGAAAAGAGGCCAGGGATATGGTTTGGTGGTAGAGCGATTTCCTAGCATGTGCAAGGGCCTGGGTTCAGTCCCCAGCACAGCAGTGTGAGGGGTGCGGGGAAGCTTCCAGTAAAAGTATTGATGTTTCATTCAAGGAAGAGATCAAATTTTTAAGCAGAATAATGGGAGGGAAACAAAACTAGGACTACAAATCACATCTCTCCTTTAGGTATTGTGTGGTGTGTGTTTGTGTTATTTGACTCAAAATCTTTTTTTTTTTTTTCCCCTTCAGCTTTGCCAACTCAAAGTCCCTGTTTCTTAAAATTTAAAATTAATTAAGGAGTCTGGGTACAGTGGTGCAAGCATATAATTCCAGTGACTCAGAAGTCTGAGGCAGGAGTATGGCAAGTTTGAGGCCAGCCTCAGCAACTTAAAGAGGCTCTGTCTCAAAATTTAAAAAAAAAAAAAAAAAAAAATTAAAGGCTGGGGTTATAGCTTAGTGGTAGAGCACCCCTGGGTTGAATGCCTCATACCAGGAAAAAGAAAAAAAAAAAGAAAAAGAAAGGCAACTTAATTGAGGTGCAAATTTCTGACACTAGCCTATTTTTTTTTCTCAAAATCACATTTATATTCTTTCTGAGCATTTTGTAATCCCCAAATTCACTTATTCTTTCTTTATTTTTTGATACTGGAATTGAACCAAGAGGGTGCTTTACTACTAAGCTACAGTCTCTAACTCCCCCACCCCACCCCCACCCCTTTTTTTTATTTTGAGACAGGATCTCAATAAGTTGCCCAGGTTGAATTCAAACTTGCCATCTTCCCACATCAGCCTTCCAAGTCACTAGAATTACAGGTGTATGCCACCACACCTGGCTCAAATTTACTTATTCTAAATATGACAAAGTTAGTCTTCCCAGGTTATGTACTTGTGATAATGTATATATGAACAGGTTATGCCAGCTCCTATTTCAATTGTCTTTTTTCCCTATTATATGGTCATAAGTATAGCTCCTCATTCTGTGACAAAGAACAATCTAAATACATATTGATTCACTTATCACATGTTTACTGAATGCCTTCTCTGCCACCATTTTAGCTACTTGAGCTCCATAAAGAACAAAACTGCATAGTGGTGCAGTGATGGTAATCAGAGACTTGGGAGGCTGAGACAGGAAGATTCGAGGCCAGCCTTAGCAGTTTAGCAAGAGCCTCAGCAACTTAGTGAGATCTTGTCTCAAAATAAAAAGTAAAAAATGGTGTAGCTCAATGGTTAAGCTCAATGGTTATGCACCTCTAGGTTCAATCCCTAGCACCAAAAACAAACAAACGAAAACTTCCAGGCACAATGCTACATGCCTATAATCCCAAGGACTCAGGAGGCTGAGGCAGAAGAGTTCACAAGTTCAAGGCCAACCTGAGCAACTTAGTGAGACCCTGTCTCAAAATATGAAAAGGGGTAAAGATGTAGGTTAGTGGTAGAGCACCCCTGAGTTCCAATACAACCTAAAAGAAGGAAATTGATCAAAATATGGCCATTATGGTACTTATAATCTAATAGGATAAGGAGATAGTAGATAACTACAAAAAAAAAAAAAATATATATATATATATATATATATATATATATATAGAGAGAGAGAGAGAGAGAGAGAGAGAATATGTGGGTAAGAAGAATAATAAGGCAGGAATGGAAATGGGAATAGAAGGCCAAATTGAGAAGTTGACAGTTGAATCAAGACCTGGAGAAAATGAATGAGCCATTCAACTCCCTGGGGCAAAATCCTTGCAAGCAGAGGTACCAGGTGGGACAAAGGCTCTGAGGCAGAAGGTTGGCTGATGTTCTGTAATAAGCAAGGAGGTGAGTCAGGCTGCAGTGGAGGGGGCATGGGAAAGCATAGCAGGCAGTAAGGTCAAATAACAGGTGTGGGAGGTGTGGGAGGTGTGGGAGGTGTGGGAGGTGTGGGGGCATCGGTGGTGTAGGGCTTGAAAAAACCATTGAAAGGAATTAGGCATTTACTACGAGGAAAATGGATGGCATTGAAAGGTTTGGAGGAGTGAAGTGATACAAATTTTTCTAGGTATTACCAAGATTGTTTTGCTGCTATGTTAAGGGGAGACTGGAAGGAGGTCAAAGAAGCAGAAGCATTGAGATCAGTTAGAAATCTGTTGCAATAAATCAGGTGAAAAAAATTATGTTGACTCGGATCACTTTAGAATCTGAATAGTTTGGAAACTGTAGTCGTCAAATTGTACCGATAAATCTAATCCTTTTGAACTTGATTGGCTGACTCCACTGACTTTGAGATGTGAAAGAGGATGACTGAAATTTGAGGCTTATGAGATTGGACCTTCCATTTGCTAAAATGGGGAAGCCTGTGGGGTAGAAAAGTTTAAAGAGTGTTGAGAGCCACAGCCCAGTCGGAATGGGCCCTGGCATTTTGCCAGAAGTACTGGTTGAGAGGTGACGCCATGGAGCCATTAAGATGATGATAATTAAGTTAAGCTGTGTATAATTGCTGTGACTGGATGATGCTGGATTGAAACAGGCTGTGTATTCAGTTGTATATTAGACTCCTGCTGTCCGGCAATAGGGCAGCTCCTGCTGCCTTGGGCACCGGCTACTTTTGAGTTCTCCCAGAGTTCCCATTGAGTTCCAATTGAGCTCTCCCAGGGATTCCTGGAGAGTTCCCGTTGGTTGGTGGAGTTCCGGTGGAGGGAGTTGGTGTGTGGTGGTCCTGGAAGGGCCGCGTGGGTGGCTTCGCAGGAGTTTGGAAATAAAGTTTGTTCCTGCTTAAGTGGCTCGTGATTTGTGCCCAGCCAGACTGCGGCAAAAGAGGAATATCAGGAGAATACATTTGAACACATTGCCAGTAGGCATTTGGGTATGAGTCTGGAGCTTGGGAAGAAGGTTAGGATAGCAATAAATTAAAGAGTCAAGAGCAGATAAACTAAGAGATTGGGTGTGTTCCTGAGAGTATCTAAATAGGGAGAAATTCCAAGGACTAACCTCTAGAGCATTCCCCATTGACATTTGAAGACTAAGAAAAAACCTATGAGAACTGACTTGGATTTAGTGACACAGAGGTAACTGAAGTATTTTTATTTTTAGTAATAAATCATTATCTCCTGTATATAATACTGCCCCTTAATTTCCACAGGAAACCAGTTATAAATTTAAATTCTTTATTCTGAGTTTTGAGGACAACTGTAAATATACAGTGGCTATAGAGACCAGAAAAGCTTCCTCTTGTTAAATCTAGTGCTAGAATGAAGGATGGAACCTTCAAGATGCCTTTGGGTTAGAGAAGTAGCTCAGTGTTGCAGTATATGCCCAAGGCTGTTTTTAATCCTTTTTTTTTTTTTTTAAGAGAGAAAGAGAGACAGAGAGAGAGAATTTTTTAATATTTATTTTTTTAGTTTTCGGTGGACACACATCTTCATTTTATTTTTAAGTGGTGCTGAGGATGGAACTCAGCGCCCTGTGCATGCCAGGCGACCATGCTACCTCTTGAGCCACATCCCTAGCCCTGTGGCAAAGAAAAAAGTCTGAGCTATGCTGTGATATTGTGATTTAAACTAAAAAATGCATACTACACGGAATTATGTTTTGTGCTTTATTTTTCTTTTTTCTACCCCTCCCTAATCCCTTTAAAAATCCATAATTATACCTATTTCCATCTGGTCTTCAGCCACTTTCTTTTCTATATTTTAGAGGCTACTTCCCTCTATTTTTTAGTTGTAACTGGACACAACATCTTTATTTTATTTATTTATTCTTAATGTGGTGCTGAGGATCAAACCCAAGGTCTCTCATATGCTAGGCAAGCACTCTACCACTGAGCCACAACCCCAGCTCCTACTTTCCTCTATTTTTGTCACACACCCCTGGCAAATATCAGGGTTAGATAAAAGCAACTGTTGTATTTCTCCATGAATAGTCACCAATTTCTGGATATCCACTCTCTCAAATATGTCTTCTTAATACATTTTTGCAGTCAGTTTTTACTTAGGACTTTTTTTCACTCTCATCTAATCTCTTCTCTACCCTACTCTCCCGTCTTCAGCCTATTTTGAACTGGTTAATCAACTCCCTATTCAAAATCTCCACTCAAATATCTTATAGGCACCTTGAATTTATTATGGTCAAAACTGATCTGCTAACCAGGCGTGGTGGTGCACACCTGTAATCCCATCGGCTGGGGAGGCTGAGGCAGGAAAATTTCGAGTTCAAAGCCAACCTCAGCAACTGCAATGCCCTAAGCAACTCAGTGAGACCTTGTCTCTAAATAAAATACAAAATAGGACTGGGGATGTGCCTCTGTGGTTGAGTGCCCCTGGGTTCTATCCCTAGTACCCAAAATATAAAAAAACAAAAACAAAGATCAGTTTTTTTGTTTTTGTTTTTTATATTTTGGGTACTGGGGATAGTACTGCCCTTACCAGGAAGTGGTGCCATTCTCCAAATGTTAAAGCTAGGAACCTAAATCATCTTTTCATTCAATCTAACAGCTGGGGAGTTTAACGTCCAAAGAAACACATTCTCTATATTCTTCATTTTTGTGGCCATTTCAATTTTAAAAAACAAATAAAGAAAACCCTTCAAATCTTGCCTTGCCTTTATCCTGTACTCACCTTCCCTCTTAATTAAAATCTGATTTGCTACACTCCTTAAAACCCAAGCAGCAACAAACAGCCCTATACTTAAAGGTTTTTGTTTTTATCTGCATTGAACCCAGGGCCTCGCCCATGCTAGGCAAGCACTCTACCACTGAGCTTTATTCCTAGCCTTTTTTATTTTTGAGTCAGGGACTTGCTAAGTCACCCAGACTGGCTTTGAACTTGGGATCCTCTTACCTTAGCCTCCCAAATAGCTGGGAATATAGGCATGCCACCAGCCTAGCAAAGTTTTGTTTTTTTTTTAAGAGAGAAAGAGAGACAGAGAGAGAGAATTTTTTAATATTTATTTTTTTAGTTTTCGGTGGACACACATCTTCATTTTATTTTTAAGTGGTGCTGAGGATCGAACTCAGCGCCCTGTGCATGCCAGGCGACCATGCTACCTCTTGAGCCACATCCCCAGCCCTGTGGCAAAGGTTTTTGATACATTGTATTCAAGGTGATTACTATCTAATGGGGAAACAGACATTAAATATGTTGCTGGCCATACAATTGTGATAAATGCTGTTATTAAGATTCTTTGTTTTTGCAGTACCAGAGATTAAACCCAGGAGCACTCTACCGTTGAGCTACATCCCCAGGCCTTTATATATATATATATATATTTTTTTTTTTTTCATATTTTTATTGGGGCATTATACTTGTACATAATGGTGGGATTTATTGTTACATATTTGGATATGGACACAATCTAACAATACCTTTTTATATTTTATTTTGTGACATGGTCTTACTAAATTGCCAAGGCTGGCCTTGAACTCGATCCCTCTGCCTCAGCCTCCCAAGCCTGAGACTAAAAGCGTGTGCCAAGCATCTGGCTAAAACTAGGTTTTCATGACAAGGTAAATCTAGTGGAAACCTCCTTGAAGAAATGAATTTGAACTGAGACCTGAGAAATCGTGTGAGGAAAGGAAGCAGCAGAGAAAAGCAAATTGTAGAAGCCTAGAGAGGAGGTGGCTAGACACTGGGAAGAGTTAAAAAATAGGGGCACTGCTGGAGGTATGGTTGGACATAAAAGTAGATAAATCATGTAGATAGCTTGTGTGTTTTGTTCATTGGTTAGTTGTTATTGGCTTTTGTTTTGTTTTTTGGTACTGGGGATTGAACTGAGGGTTACTTTACCACAGAGTTACACCCCCAGACCTTTCAATTTTTTATTTTGAGATAGGGTCTCCCTAAGTTACTGAGCCTGGCAGCAAATTTGCAACCATCCTGCTTCAGCCTCCTGAGTAGTGCTGCACCACCCCACCCATCAAATGGAATTTTTTTCTTTCAGTTCTGGGATTAAACCCAGGGCCTCATGCTTGTTAGGCAAAAGCTCTACCACTGAGCAACACCCTTTATCCTGTATAGCTCTTAACAGTTTGTCTCTTTATCCTAAAAATAAAAGAATGTAACTTAAAGGCTTTAAGTGTAACATGATAGGATTTAGCTTTTGAAAAGATCACTTGGACTTCTCCCTGCTATTGGTTCTCAGGAAAAGAGCCAAAAGTTGAGAGCTGGGGCAAAATTTGTACTGTCATTCCTGGCTTTGATTTCCTTTAACCTCCCTTCATCCATTCATGGTATGAGGTTACACCCTAGGTCTGTACCCACCTATCTTTTCCCTGAGTAATAATATTTTAAACAAAAAATCCAACAGTGTTTTCGTTTTGTTTTGTTTCACCAGATGTTTTTGCCCTCCCTTTTTCCCATCCATTCAGGAAAGAGTTTTAAGAATTCAAAAATAAGATGGGTGTGGTGGCACACACCTGTAATCCCAGCAGTTCGGAGGCTGAGACAGGAAGATCACAAGTTCAAAGCTAGCTTCAGCAACAGCAAAGCCCTAAGCAACAAAAAAGGACTGGGGATGTGGCTCAGTGGTGGAGAGCCTCTGAATTAAAAAAAAAAAAAAAAGAAAAAAAAGAATTTGGAAATAGCCAGGCATGGTCAGGCCTGTAGTCTTAGCTATTCAGGAGGTAGAGATAGGAGGATGGCAAGTTCATGGCCAGCTTGAGCAACTCAGTGAGGCCATGTCTCAAGTAAAAAATACAAAAAGATCTAGGGATGTAGGCTCAGTGGTAGAGCACCCCTGGTTTCGATCCTCAGTACTAAAAGAAAGAAAGAAATGAAAGAAACAGTGTTTGCATTTGGGTCCAAAAGGCAGCTACCGTGCTAAATGTTACTATGATATAATGTTAATGTCAGTACTTTTTAAGTATTTTAAAGTATCTTTGCACAGCTGTTGTAAAACAAACTTCCTGCCATTCTAAACCTAAAGAGATCATTTTGTCTGTAGCCTCAGCTGCTACCTAGTATTTATTATGCACTACATGCAACAGACATCCGTGCAGGGGGCAGAGAAAAATGAAAACGACAGAACTTCCACAACCCAAAATTCATGAACCCCCTAAATTTAACAGGGTAAGGCTAAAGGAAAGAATGAAAAAAAAAAAAAAAAAAACTGGTTTTCCCAGAGCACTCTGCAGGGTATGAGGATGACACCAAGCCACACTGCCTACCCTCTAGCTAGGCCTCACTTGCTCAGCTGAGGACTCGCAACTCGGCTTCCAGGCTAGGCGTGGTCACGTGATGGGCTCGGGCCAATCAGCAGGCGGTCCACCGGGGCCTCCTATAAAGGCGCCAGTCGCAGCCAGCTAGCGGCCGCCATTAGGAGGAGAGCTGGCGGCGACCGACGGTGGAGGACGAGGAACAGTTGTCCTGCACTGCTTCATCTTGTGCAAACTGAAAGGCACAATCAGATAAGGTCTTTTTCATAAGAGGTAATACACCTTCTACCGGTGACCCCTCCCTGGGACGCCCTGAAGCGTGAACTTGGGTGGGAACAACCGTTGTTTTTTTCCGCTTCCCCTCCCCCATTAACATTGGGCTAGAGGCCGGGCAGTTGGGGAGGCCATCCCAGTGCATGCCTGCAGCCTAGGTGAGCTGCAAGTTGCTTTTCTTTGGCCTAACTACAAGCTACTGGCCTAAGTGGAATGTTTTCCCCCCTCATCTTTTGCTTCCCAAATGCATGACTTTTCTGCAAAGGAGAGTCTGGAAAGTAGGAGGTTGGGGCAGAGATCCAGCGTGCAACCGCCTCCTTCCATCTTGGAAAAAAAAAAAAAAAACACTCATCACCTTTGCAGTTAATCTCTTAAATCTTGGATTGGTAGAGGGGGAGGGCAGAGGAAAGTATAGAGCTTTAATTTTAGCTGTCATCTTTGTTGTGTTCTGTGTGTGGACATTTAGAGCAGGGATATATTGATCCTTGATTCATTTGTTCATTCAACTAACTTTATTAAACTCTTGAAACATGCTAAATTCTCTGTTGGGTGTTGCCAAATTGGAGATCGACTTGACCTCAAGACACTAGCCTGAGCTCAGAATTGATAGAAGTATGTACAGAGTGCTTTGAGACCTGTGTGAAGAACTGGGGCTGGTGGAAAGGAATGAGGAGATAACTAAGTTGGGTCTTGAGAGACAGAAGTTAGGCTAAAGGATAATGAGGGAAGCTCTGATAGAGAAATGTTTCGAAGATACAAATATATACCAAGAACAGGGCAGGATAGGCCAGAAATACAGCTCAGTGATAGAATACTTACCTCAAACACATTAAGCCTTGGGTTTAATCCCAACAACACACACACACACACACAAAAAAAAAGGTTGGGACAGTGAAGAACTGCAGATTTTTAAGTGACTGGAACAGTGTTAGATTGGTGGAGTAGCAAGAGATTAGTTGTGTGATATGGGCAAGGGAACACATAAAAGGTTTTCTACATCATGAAGGATACTGAATTGAAGAGTTTTGTCTTAAGCAAGTTGCTAAACAAAAATCAGAACATCACTTTCGAATTACTTCTTGTGGGAAGTGACAAGTGATTGAACAAAAGCTTTGGTTTGGGGGATAGAGAATAGGAACACATTAAATATCCAAAATATATATATTTATATTTGTACAGTTATTGATACCTTGGAGTGCTTTAGTTGTCATAACAGAAGTTTGAAAATGGAGAAAAAAAGGGAAAAGAATCCTGGGGGTCATTAATGGGTTAGCAGTAGATGTGACTGTAAAGATTAATTTTCTCTGGAAGCCCACTCTGACCTTCCTTTTTATAACCTTAGCATCCTGTTCTTACCTCCATCATAGCACTAATTGTTTATTGCATTATAACTGCCTATTATAAGTCTCTGTAAAGAGACTGTAACCCTGATTTCTAGCACAGGGCTTTGGCACCATTGTGGGTGCTTTATAAATATTTTTAAAATGAACAAACAATTTGAAAATGGTATCCTGGAAACCAGAAGAAAGTTTTAGAGAGTCATAATAATAGTCTAGTGATAGATACTGCAAAAGGTCAAGAAAGATAAGATTCAGAAAGGAAATCCATTGGACTCAATATGGTAAGTGATGAACTAGTATAAAGGGAGTTTTAGAGGAGTGCTGTGGGGACACTGTGAAAAGTAAAGACGATGTAGTTTGAGGGGGATGCTCTGCTATGAGATTCAGAAGAGAAGATTGAGGCTACAAGGACATAACAAGATTAGGGAAGAATCAGGATTGGTTAGGGTCCTGATTACTCAAAGACAATGATGTCCTGCAAACTCCAGTCATTGCTTTTCCCATTGGTACTAGTCATTGAACCCACGGCTTCACATTTGCTAGGCAGCTGCTCTACCACTGAGCTACATCAAACCTTTTTAATTTTTTTGAGACAGAGTCTTCTTAAATTGCCCAGGCTGGCCATGAATTTAGTGGTCCTCTTATGTACCACCTCACCCAGTCAATTTTCCTGTACTTAAGGGAAGAATTTTTAAGGAGATTTGAGAAAGTTTATACAGAGGGAAACTAGTATAGACATGTTGATGATAAGGATCAGGGACCTTCAGAAGGGGATGTTATCTTAGACTCTGAGGACTCAGAATTCTTCAAACTGAATGAAAGGGGTAAGGGGAGGATCTAATGAGGAGAGTTCATGATTGTGAAGAGTATACATTTTGTACTAATTACCTCTGTTTGACCTTAACTGAAGGCTGATCTAAGTTTTTGTTTCTTTGCCTTTTACAATACTGGGGATTAAACCCAAAGGCACTTTACCACTAGGCTGCATCCCCAGCCTGCTCAGTAATCCAGACTGACTTCAAATTTATGATCCTTCTGCCTCAGGCTCTTTAGTAGATGGGATTAAGCCTGACCTAATTTCAAAGAAACTTCTCCCTTGAATTGGAGACTGCCCCACCCTGTGCCAGGGATTGAAGGCAGAGTCTGTCACTGGAGACTTGGCTTGTTTGAGGATGCAGGATTTGGAGTCAGAATCAGAGGTCATTTATGGCCAGGTGTGTTGGTGCAAACCTGTAATCCCAGTCAGTGTCTCTGGAGGTTGGCATGGGAGGATCAGAAATTTAGACCCTGTCTCAAAATTTTGAAAAAGGATGGGTTCTATGATTAGTACCACATAGGGCAGATTAATTGCTTTTGACCTTTCAGAGTCCTAGAGCTTATCTGAGTTCCAGAATCCAAGTTCTTTAGATCTAGGCTTCCCTTACACATGTAAGATCTTTAAAATTTTACCAAAAGTGCCATCCAGCAGAAAAACATACCCTGCTATTTAGTGAAATAGAGATTATTTTTAAAGCAAGAAGTTCAGCTATACTTACTTAAAATTGAGCCTTCCAGGCTTAAGATATGGTGTGATTTTGTTGTTTAATATGCTCAATTCCTTGAGACTTCGGTATGCATATAGTTTAACATAATTTTGCAGGGCAGGGTGTACTGGGGATTCATCCCAGGGGTATTTTATCAATGAGCTACATCCCTGGCCCTTTTTAATTGTTTATTTTGAGACCCAGTCTCACTAAATCACTAAGGCTGACTTTCCAATGGTTCAGGAAGCTGAAGCAGGAGGATTGAAAATTCAAGGTCAGACTCAGCATTTTAGTGAGGCCCTAAGCAACTTAGTGAGGCTATATCTCAAAAGTAAAAAGGGCTGGGGATGTGGCTCAGTGGTTAAGCACCATTAGGTTCAATTCCTAGCACCAAAACAAACAAAAACAAAAAAACTGACTGTGATAGTGGGTCCCTGAGTCCCCACTGCTTGGGAAACTGAGGCAGGACTACTTGAAATCAAAAGTTCACATCCAATCTGGACAATGTAGTAAGGTTCTATCTCTTTATATTTTTAAAAATATAATTTGTGTTTTTGATACTGGAGATTGAACTCAGGGGCGCTTTACTCTGAGTTACATCCCCAGCCCTTTTCAATTTTATTTTTTTTGAGACAGGGTCTTGCTAAATTGTATGTTTCTTATAACATTGTAGAAACATTTTTTTAAGATTATGAATGCATTTTAGAGAATATTTGGTCTGTACAATTTGTCAGAAATGACTGAAATATTCATAGTTTCTTTAAAGACTCTCTTAAAAGTTTAAAATTTTTAATTTTGTGCATTGTATGTAGAAATACAAACTTAAATAACCTCTAGAGAACAGTTAAACATTCTGGCAAAATTTTAAAGCATTGGCCCAGAAATTGTTAATAGGATTATATTCACTAAGTGTTTGTATATATGCAGTGATGTATTTACAAAGATATTTACTGCAACATTGTGTATAATATAATAAAGGATTGAAAATAATGGTGTCAGGCACCGTGGTATGCCTGTAATTCCAGCAACTCCCGAGGCTGAAGCTGGAAGTTAAAAGTTCAAGGCCAGCCTCAGCTACTTATAGAGGCCCTAAGCAACTTAGTGAGAACCTATCTCAATAAAAAACAAAGCAGGTCAGAGGTGTAGCACAGAGGAAGAGTGCCCCTGGGTTTAATCTCCAGTACCAAAAAAAGAAAGGCCATGTCTGAATCTGAATGATGATATGCTATGCAGCCCAATAAAAAGAAATGGATAGTAATATATGTGTTACCCTGGGATATTTTCTAAGATGAATTCAGAGCAAAAAACAGAACATTTCTTAAAGGGTTCATAAGAAATACATGATAGGACATTTGGTTGGCTGAGGGCAAGGATGGAAAAGTATAAAACTTCTGTATACTATTTTCATTCAGATTTTTATACCGTATGAATGGGGCTGGGGCATGGCTCAGTGGCAGAGTGATTGCCTACCACACGTGAGGCACTCCTTTCCATCCTTAGTGCTGCATAACAAATAAAATAAAGGCATTCTGTCTGTCTAGAACTACAAGAAAAAGGTTAGCTAAAAAAAAATAATTAAACTTTTTTTTGTATTGTTTTGGCTTTTTTAAAAGACATCCTTAAATAATGTATTGTCTTTAAAAATTTCTCCAGAATTCACAAGGTTAATAAGTTATTGAGTAGGCAAAAGGGATATAATTTTTGAGGTGGCTTGTTTATGGAATCGTAAAGTGATTTGACAAGGTGATGCTACACTATCATGTAATTATATTCAACAATGTAAACCAAAACTTTGTATAATTATTTATGGTACATTGTCTTTGGGAAATTGTAACTGGTGGTTACTACATAACATTCAGTTTTTATGAGCATTAGGTTTCATCTGCCTATGACATCTTTCTTTTTAGAAATATATCCATGGGTTGGAGATGAAGCTCGGTGCTGGAGTGCCTGCTTAGCATGTGCAAGGCCCTGGGTTCAACCCTGAGCACTGCAAAACAAAATAAAACGTGCGGCACTAAGGATCGATCTCAGTGCCTCATGCATGCTAGGCAAGTGCTCTACCACTGAGCTACAACTCCAACCCATGCATTTGACTTTAAAACAAGTAAAAACTGCTGGGCATGGTGACATGCCTATTATCCCAGCAGCTCAGGAAACTGAAGCGGGAGCATTGCAAGTTCGAAGCAAGCCTCAGCAACTTAGTGAGGTCCTGAGCAACTTATCAATACCCTGTCTCAAATAACAAATAAAAAGGGCTAGGGATGTGGCTCAGTGGTTAAGCACTCTTGGGCTTAATCCTTAGTACTTAAATAAATAAATAAATAAATAAATAAGAAAAAAATCTATTTTTTAAAAAAAGTAAAAACTGGTTGCAAAATTTTATGTAAGTAATGAAGCATATGGTAGGAAAGGGTATGTGTTTATGTGTAAATACACTAACTTTTAGAGGAGTTTATGTTTACAACAAAATTAAACAGAAGGAATTCCCATCTACTTTCCGCTTCCAAACACATTATCAACATTCTGAACAAGAGTGGTACATTTGTTAAAAATCAATGAAGCTACATTAAACACATCATTATCTCACAAATTCCATAGTTTATATTAGGCTTCACTTGTGATGGTGTACATTCTCTGAATTTGACAAATTTATCCTTTATAGTATCATACAGAATAGCTTCACTGTCCAAAATATACTCTGATCTGCCTATTGATTCCTTCTTTCTGAAACTCCTAGCAGCTACTGATCTTTCTACTGTCTCCGTAGTTTTTTACTTTTTCCAGAATGTCATGTAGTTTGTAGCCTGTTAATGTTGACTTATTTAGTATGAGTTAGTTTCTTACATGTCTTTTCATGGCTTGATAGTTCATTCTTTTTTAGCACTGAATAATATTCCATTGCATGCATGTACTTGCTTACCCATTCTCTCACTGAAGGTCATCTTGGTTGCTTCCAGAGTTTGATAATCATAAATAAAGTTGCTGTAAACATCCATGTGTGTGTAGGTTTTATGTGGGAAGGTATTTAAGGGAAAAACTTAAGGTACTGAGTAGAGCATGTCTGTATGCAGAGATAACAGAAATTAATTCCATATAAATAAAATGTAAAAAAAGGAGAACATAAAACAATGTGTATTATATAATCTCATATCTTAAAATATTTAATCGATAAAGATTATATATATACACACACAGGTGCTGTGCAATGTGATTTTTTTTTTTTTTTTTTTTTTTTTGGTTCTAAGGATTGAACCCAGGGATACTCTACCAGAGTATATTCTGTTGATCACTTTGGGTAGTGTGGACATTTTAACAATATTAGTTCATCCCATTCATAGACATAGGATGTCTTTTTATTTATTTGTGTCTTCAGTTTTTTTTCATCAGTATTTTATAGATTTCAGCATATAGACCTTTCACCTCATTGGTTTATTCCTAAATATTTTACTTTTTCAGTGCTAAGGATCAAATCAATACCTCACACATGCTAGGCAAATGCTATATCTGAGCTATACCACCCAGCCGTAATATTTAAATCGTTTGTTGAACTACTTTTGCATGTTGTTTTTTTTTTTTTTTGTATCCTGTACCTTTTTTATTTTATTAGTTCTAATATTTTTTTGGTAGTCTCTTTAGAGTTTATACACACACATACACACATGTGTGTGATGCATACCTGTAATCCCAGTGATTTGGAAGGCTGAGGCAGGATTGCAAGTTTGAGGCCAACCTCAGCAATTTAGTGAGACACTGTCTCAAAATTTTAAAAAGTAATAATTATTATTTTAAAAAAAGGTCTGGGGGCTGAGGTTGTGGCTCAGCGGTAGAGCGATTGCCTAGCCCGTGCAAGGTCTTGGGTTCAATCCTCAGCACCACATAAAAATGAATAAATAAAACAAATTATGTCCAACTACAACTAAAAAATAAATTTGAAAAAAAAAGTCTGGGGATGTGGATCAATAGTTAAGCACCCCTGGGTTTAATCCTAAGTATTCCAAATAAGTAAATAAATAACATATTAGAGCATATCCTCTGCAGAGATAATTTAATATCTTTTTATTAATTTGGATGCATTTTATAATTAATATTTATCTAATTAGTCTAGGACTTCTGTTACTACATTGAGTGAAAGTGTCAGTGTATTTTATAATCTTAAAGTAGAGGGAAGCCTTTAAGAAACAATAAAAATAAACACAATAGCGATAAAGGAACAATTAATGAAATTCTAGAAAAAAATAAAGAAGACCCTTATGGTCTAAAAGAGGTGATATATTTACAAAATGCAAGAAAATAGAACTGCCCATAATTGGAACTTAAGAGAGCTGGGCTTTGTGGTGCACACCTGTAGTCCTTGCTGCTTGGGAGGCTGAGGTAGAAAGATTGCTTGAGCCCAGGAATTGAAGGCCAGCCTGGGAAACAAAGTGAGACATCCCATCTCCACACACTTACACACACAAAAGAAACTTAAAGGGAATTAGTTTTTGTTTTGCTTGGTTTTTGCAGTGCTGGAGTCAGATTCAGGGCTTTGTGCATGCTAAGCAGGTGCTCTACCACTGAGCTACATCCCCAGTCCAAGCAAGTTAATTTTCAAAGGTATTCTATTACAACCTAAGAGGTTATATCCTCTGCAAATGGGTGTGGTAGGGTTGAGGGCTTAAGGAGTGGAAAAGACAGTTTATAATTGATAGCCTTATTTATTTTTGCAGGCAATTTCCTTAACACCAGGGAGAATGTAAATTAGAAATAAAGCATTCTTGATTTCTTTTCCTACTTGTCCCTACAATAAGTGGAGCCTAAATAAATAATGCACATAAAATTAATCTGAATATTTTAATTCAGCATATATAGGCTCTGTCCTGGGCATTAAATAGATCAATATATAAATAAGGTTTTTGCTTACACAGAGCTTATATTTTGAGGCATTAGGGGAGAGAGAGTGAGAACACAAACAGTAAACAAGTAGGCAAAAGTAAACATGGTATGGGTTGGTTTTTATCCAAAATGCTTGGTACCAGAAGTTTAAGATATCAGATTTTGGAGTATTTGCATATACATAATGACATACCTTGGGGAGGGGACCTAGGTCTACACATGAAATTCATTTGTGTTTCACATGTAATTCATCTACATGAAGGTAATTTTATAAAATATTTTTAGTGAATCTGTTTTTGTTTTTCTTTTTTTTTTTCCCCCCCCCCCTCCCCCCCAGTATTTGGTATTGAACCCAGGGACACTTTACCAATGAACTACATCCCCTTCCCTTTTTATTTTCAGTTTGAGACAGGGTCTCTAAGTTGCTTAGAGCCTCACTAAATTGCAGAGGATGACTTTGAACTTGGGATCATCCTACTTACTTCAACCTCCTGAGTTGCTGGGATTACAGGTGTACACTACCATGCCAGCTGTATCTGCATTTTAATTGCAATCTTTCACCATGAAGTTGTCGTTTGTGGAATTTTTCATTTATCACATCATGTTGGTGTTCAAAAGACTTCAGATTTTGAAGCAGTTTGGATTTCAGGCTTTTGAATTAGTGAAGTTCAATCTATAGTGGTGAAAGCAGAGTACAGTAATAGAGAATTGATGGTTTGGACGTGGGGAAGATGCCTGTTTCAAATGTGATTCTAACTAAATAGATCTGGCAGAAAAGGGATACAGGGAGGCTGGGGCTGTGGCTCAGTGATAGAGAACTTTCCTAGCACGAGTGAGGCACTGGGTTCGATTCTTAGCACTGCATATAAGAAACTGCCAAAAAATTTTTCTTTTTCTTTTTTCTTGGGCTGGGGATGTGGCTCAAGCGGTAGCGTGCTCGCCTGGCATGCGTGCGGCCCAGGTTCGATCCTCAGCACCACATACAGACAAAGATGTTGTGTCCGCCGAAAAATAAATATTAAAAAGAATTCTCTTTTTCTTTTTTCTTTCTTTCTTTCTTTTTTTTTTTTTTTCAGTGCTAGGGATTGAATCTGGGACCTTGTGCATGCATAGCAAGCACTCTACCAACTGAACTATATCCCTAGCCTCTCAGCACTGCATATAAATAAATGAATAAAATAAAAGTCCATCAACATCTTAAAAAATATTTTTTAAAAAAGAGGAAATCAGGAAGACTGCAAAAGTCCAGACGATGGAGCATTTCAAAGAACTGAAAAAAGGAGTATGGCTGGGAGCCTGGCATGGTGGTGTATGCCTTTAATCTCAGGGATTATGGAGGGTGAGGCAAGAGCACTGCAAATTCAAGGCCAGCCTGGGAAACTTGAGCAATTTCCTCTCAAATATAAAAAGAGTTCAGGATGTGGCTCAGTGGTAGAGAACTCTTGCTTAGCATATGCTAGGTCCTTTGCTCAATCTGCAGCTCTGAGTTTTTTTTTTTTTTTTTTTTTTAAAGATACTTCTGGAGCAAAGTAATTGAGTCAGGAGAGTGAAAGAAGAGGTTAAAGAAACAGTGGACCAGGGGCTGGGGATGTGGCTCAAGCGGTAGCGCGCTCGCCTGGCATGCGTGCGGCCCGGGTTCGATCCTCAGCACCACATACAAACAAAGATGTTGTGTCCGCCGAAAAACTAAAAAAAAAAAAAAAAAAAAAAAAAAAAAAAAAAAAAAGAAACAGTGGACCAGACCGTGGAGGGCTCAGACTAGTTTAGAGGCTATGGCATTAGTTCTTGTGAGAGATGATGATTACTAGGTCTAGGGTTGTATTGGTGAAAGTAGTCAAAATTTGAGATTTATTCTGGAGGACAAGCTAAAGGATTTGCTAATAGATTGGGGTGGGTCAGGGGAGGCTAAGGGAAAGAAGGAAGTAAGAAAGATAGCTAGGTTTTTGATTTAAGCAATTTGTTAAATGATAGTGCCGTTATTTGGTAAAAGGAAAGGTTTGGGGAAGAGGAAATTGAGGGATGGAAGGGGCTAAAATCAAGACCAATTGATGATCTCTTCTGTTGTCTCTTGCCTGGACTAGTTCTGAAGCCCCTTACTGGCCTTCCTGTTCGACTTCTGTTTTCTTTAGCCTTGTCTTTGCCTGCATTTAGAAAATAAAATTTAAATTCTTGTCATTATTAAGAACCCTATATAACCTGGTCACCATTTTTTGTTTGCTTGTTTATTTTTCCTTTCATTCCCATTTTCTGTCCTCTGATGACCTCCATTCTTTTTTTAATTAATTAATTTATTTGTTTTAGTTGTTGAAGGATCTTTATTTTTTATTTATATATGGTGCTGAGAATCAAACCCAGTGCCTCATGACATTGAAGGCAAGCGCTCTACCACTGAGCCACAACCCCAGCCCCTGACCTCCATTCTTGATTTAAGAATATCAAGCCACTTCCCATCTTGTAGGTCAGATGTCATCTCAGAGGCTTTCCCTGATTGTACCCACAACTCATGATACCTTGCTTTCTTCGTAGTAGTTAGTACTTGCTAAAATTACTGTCTTTTTTTTTTCTGTTTAGTCAACCTCCTTTAGAACATACACCCTATTAAGGCAGGGACTTTTTCTGTCTTGCTTACCACAGTATCATGATTTGAACAGGGTTTTTATGCATGATCTGACGATGTTTCTTTTTTTTTTTCTTCATCTCTTTTTTTTTCTTCACCTATTTCTTAACCATCATTTTGTGCATGATAACATAGGTAATGTGACTAATTTCTCCAATTTAAGAAATTTTCATTACTTTTGTCTCAATGTATATAAAATATTTTTGTCACCTTTTTTTCTTTGTAGATATACGTGACAATAGAGTGTATTTTGACATACATACATCGGGTATAATGTATTCTAATTAGGATCCCATTCTTGCAGTTGTACATGATGCGAAGTTTCACTGGTCATGTATTCATATATGACCATAGGAAAGTTATATCCAATTCATTCTACTGTCTTTCTTTTCCCCATCCTCCCACCCTTCCCTTCATTCCTCTTTGTCTAATTCAGTGAACTTCTGTTCATCCCTCCCCACCCTCCTTATTGTGTTTTAACATCTGCATATCAGAGACAACATTTGGCCTTTGGTTTTTGGGGACTGGCTTATTTCACTTAGCATATAGTCTTCAGATCTAGCCATTTACCAGCAAATGCCATAATTCCATTATTCTTTATGGTTGAGTAATATACTTCATTGTGTATATATGCCACATTTACTTTATCCATTCATCTGTTGAAAAGCACCTAGGTTGGTTCCATAGCTCAGCTATTGTGAATTGCTATAAACATTGATGTGGCTGTGTCCCTGTGGTATGCTGATTTTAAGTCCTTTGGACACACACACACACACACACACACACACACCTAGGAGTGGGATAACTAGGTAAAATGGTGGTTCCATTCCCAGTTTTCTGAGGAATCTTCATACTGCTTTTCAGAGTGGTTGCACCAATTTGCAGTCCTACCAGCAATGTGTGTAAATACCTTTTTCCCCACAGCCTCACCAACATTTATTGTTACTTGATAATTGCTGTTCTGACGGGAATGAGATGGAATCAGTGTGGTTTTAATTTGCATTTCTCTAATTGCTAGAGATGTTGCACATTTTTTCATATATTTGTTTTTCATTTGTATTTCTTCAAATTTCTTCTTTTTTCCCATTTATTTTTTATTAAATTATTTATTCTAATTTGTTATACATGATGGCAGAATGTAATTCATTTCATACACATATAGAGCACAATTTTTCAAGTCACTGATTGTACACAAAGTCTTTTCACACCATTCATGTCTTCATACATGTACTAGGGTATTGATGTCTAATTCATTCCACTATCATTCCTCCCCTTTTGTCCCCTTCTTTCCCCTCACTCCCCTTTGCCCTATCTAAAGTTCCTCCATTCTTCCCATGCCATGCTCCCCCAACATTGCCAATATGAGTCAGCATACTCATATCAAAGAAAACATTCGGCCTTTGGTTTTTTGAGATTGGCTTGCTTCACTTAGCATTATATTCTCCAACTTCATCCATTTACCTGAAAATTCCATGATTTTATTCTCTTTTAATGCTGAGTAATGTTCCATTGTGTGTGTGTGTGTAACACACACACATATATATATATACCAAAATTTCCCTATCCAGTCATCTACTGAAGGGGCATCGAGGTTGATTCCATAATTTAGCTATTGTAAATTGTGCTGCTATAAACATTGATAAGGCTGCCCCTTTGCCCGTCTATTGGTTGGATTATTTGTTTTGTTTTGGTGTTCTTTGAGTTTTTATATATCGTACAGATTAATGCTCTATCTGAGGTGCAGGTGGCAAAGATTTTTTATCATTCTGTAGGTGCTGTCTTCACACTCTTGATTTTTTCCTCGACTGTGAAGAATCTTTTTAGTTTGGTACTATCCCATTTTATTGATTCTTGATTTTACTTCTTGTACTTTAGGAGTCTTGTAGAGGAAGTCTGTTCGTAAGCTGACATGATGTAAAGTTGGGTCTACATTTTCTTCTATTAGGTGTAAGTTCTCTGGTCTAATGCCTAGGTCTTTGATCCACTTTGAGTTTTATTCAGGGTGAGAGATAGGGGTTCAGTTTCATTCTGCTACATATGGATTTCCAGTTTTCCCAGCCCCATTTATTGAAGAGGCTCTCTTTCCTCCAAAGTATATTTATGGCACCTTTGTCTAGTATGAGATAACTGTATTTATGTAGGTTTGTCTCTGTGTCTTCTCTTTTGTACCATTGGTCTTCATGTCTGTTTTGGTGCCAATACCAAGCTGTTTTTGTTACTGTAGCTCTGAAGTATAGTTTAATGTCTGGTATTATGATGCCTTCTGTTTCACTTTTCTCAGTAAAGGTTGCTTTGGCTATTCTAGGCCTCTTATTTTTCAAAATGAATTTCATTACTGTTTTCTATTTCTATGAAGAATGTCATTGGAATTTTAATTGAATTAAATCTGTATAGCACTTTTGGTAGTATGGCCATTTTGACAATATTAATTCTGCCTGTCCAAGAACATGGGGGATCTTTCCATTTTCTAAGACCTTCTTCAGTTTCTCTCTTTAGTGTTCTGTAGTTTTTATTGTATAGGTCTTTCACCTCTTTTGTTAGATTGATTGCCAAGTATTTTTTTTTTTTTGAGGCTATTGTGAATGGGATAGTTTTCCTCATTTCTCTTTCAGCTGATGATGATCAGTGTATAGAAACACAATTGATTTATGAGTGTTAATTTTATATCCTGCTACTTTGCTGAATTCATTTATGAGTTCTAGAGGTTTTCTGGTGAAGTTTTTTTGGATCTTCTAACTGTAGAATTATGTTATCAGCAGATAGGGATAATTTGAGCTCTTCTTTTTCTATTCATATCCCTTTAATTTCTTTTTCCTAGTTGCTCTGGCTAGAGTTTCTGTTTTTGTTGTCTTTATTGAGGTTACAATTAAGTAGTCTTTTCTTCTATTATAATTAAGCAGGATTGCTATGTATGGTAATTTTTATGTGAAACAATAGATTCCATATTCATTTGGTATCAATCAATGTAAATTAATTAGAAAAAATTGTCTTATTATTTTCTCCTCAGATTAATGATGGCACTCAAGTATGAAATTTCTTTTAAAGGATTGTGCCTCCAAATATTTTTGGTGAGGTCTGCTGTTGTCTGCATTCATCATTTTATGCACTGCCACATACAAAGAACTAGTGTTAGACTGGGTTGGGTGGTGCACACCTGTAAGTAATCTCAGTGATTCAGGAGGCTGAGGCAGGAGGATCACAAGTTCAAAGCCAGCCTTACCAACTTAACAAGAATGTGTCTCAAAAAATAAAAATAAATAAATAAATAAATAAAAAGGGCTGGGGATATGGCCCAGTAGTTACACATCCCTGGGTTCAATCTCCAGTACAAAAAAAAAAAGTAATATGTATTTTGAAATAGCACAAAAATATTTTAAAATCCATAACTTAAAAACAAACTTGTGACTAGCTTAATGTCTCCAGATATAGAGGGTCTAAAAATATTATTAACACTTCAATATTTGACCTCTTGCCGGGAAAAAAATTCTCAGTCTTTTGTAAAAGGGAGAAAATTTTTTCCATACATTTTTACTCTTTAAAAATTACTTATACTGTTATAATTATGAATTTATTTGTAATTTTACATAAAATACTTATTTTCTATTTTTATTTACTAAAAAATATTTGTGCATAAAATGTGAAATATTAAAATGAGAAAAATAAAAGTATTATATAATTTTAAAAATAAAATAATATACTAAAATGGTGTATTGTAAGTTGCTACTATGAAAAATGAGATGGGGTTCCTCAAAATGTTAGAAATACAGTGTTGCAGGTATAGCTCAGTCATAGAGTGTTTGCCTGGCATGCTTGGGGCCGTGGTTAAGAGCACACAGCCAAACACAAAGGTTAAAAAAAAAAATTAGAAAAACAATTGCCATGTGATCTAGCAATTTCAATTTTGCACTTTTGAGTATATATCCAAGAAAATGAAAGGCAAGGTAATGAAACATTTGTATATCCATGTTCATAGCAGCATTGTACACAATGCCAAAAGTTAGTGTGACATTGATTTATGAATGGATAAGCAAAATGAGATCTATATACGCATAGTGTAATATTATTCAGCCTTAAAAAGAAGAAACTTCTGACACATACTACAACATGGATGAATCTCTTACAGAAAAGTCAAATACTGTATTTCCCCCCCATAAAATACCTAGAGTAGTCAAACTCATAGAAACAGGAGAATGGTGATGTTGCCAGGGGCTGGGGAGAGGCAAGAATGAGAGGTTGTTGTATAATTGGTTAGAATTTCATTTTTCCAAAATGAAAAAATTCTTGAGATTGGTTCCACCAAAATGTGAATATATTTGAACTGTACACTTAAAATGGTTACAAGGGAATTTTTGTAATGGATTTTATCATAAAGAAAAAAAGAAAGCTCCACAAGTGATTAATATGCAACAAGATTCAGAACTCAACATTGATTTAATGTAAACAGATATATACTGGCAGAATTTTAAAGCTGTTTTCTAAAAAGAGACCATTTGATAACCATACTTTTTATTTTACATATTTACTAGAGATATTTTGTGTACATTGTTAGGACCTTTGCTCTTTTATCCATAAAGTAATAATGCTATCCAGGAATACTATATTAGATACTATCTTTCTGAAATACTTAGGAAATTTAGATAAAATATTTAAATAAAAATTTAGTATTATATTTTCATGTGCAATCAGAATAAAAGCATAGCATTTGAATATTTGGCATTTTAATTTAATGAATTTAATTAATTTTCATTTTTAATTTAATTATTGCTTGGTGCTGAGAATTGAACACAGGGCCTGTACTTGCCAAGTACATGTTCTACCATTGAGCTACACTCCTGTGCTTTTTTTTTTTTAATCGCTTCATTTAAGTAGCCAGAAAAAAGGAAAAAAAAATTAGACAGAAAAAATCTTTTCCTTTTCTCTTTTCATTGAATTAACAATCATAGGATACCTATGTAGTAGTGGTATCTTTAACATTCCCTGTTGTTTCTTTTTACTAGGGATTTATAGAGTTTTCCTGCTAAGACCTCAATTTGTGGTTTTGAAAGGCAAAAAGAAATTCTGTGAAATGTTGAAATAATTTAAACCATCTAAGACTAAGGCATACATAATGGAACAACTTGTACTATTTGTATAGAAAAAGGTTAGTATTTGTTTAAAAATTCATCATTTGAACTTTTTTTCTGTTTTATGATGTATTTTAAAATATGTTACCTCTATCTTTTGAATAAATCTTCATATCCTATAAAAACACATTTTTAAAGTGCTTCTAAGGTACTCAGTTTTTGTCTTTTTCAGGACATGTACTTGTAAACATTAGAATATCAGGATTTGAACTAGTTAAAAATGTCTCTGCCAAGTCGACAAACAGCTATAGTTAACCCTCCTCCACCAGAGTATATAAATACTAAGAAAAACGGGCGATTAACAAATCAGCTGCAGTATCTACAGAAAGTTGTCCTAAAGGCCTTATGGAAGCACAGTTTCTCTTGGCCTTTTCAGCAGCCTGTGGATGCCGTGAAATTGAAGTTGCCTGTAAGTATATTTATAATTATGTTAATTTAAATAAAGAAAAATCCTTAAAATTTCTGTAAGACATAACTACTCTTTAATACTATAAAATATATTTAATAAACACTAAAGACTATCTCAATGAGTATTTTTTCCCAAAGAATTCACTTTTCTGGACATTGACATTCTTAACTGTTGGTGGTAAATTATAGTACATGTTTTCTTGTTAGAGCATATGTCACTGGCTTTTTTTTCTGTCTTTTTTTAGTACTTGTTGAACACAGGGGTACTTTACCACTGAGCCACATCCCCATTCCTTTTTATTTGGGGAAGATCTTTGAGGAAAGGTCTCACTAAGATGCTGATGCTGGCCTCTTGAGACCTTCTTGCCTCAGCCTCCTTAGTTGGTATTATAGCCATGCACCACCATACCCAGGTGTTCCTTGCCTTTTTTTTTTTTTTGGTGCCAGGGATTGAACTCAGGGGGCACTTGGCCACTGAGCCACATCCCCAGTCCTATTTTGTATTTTATTTAGAGACAGGGTCTCAGAGAGTTGCTTTGTGCTTTGCTATTGATGAGGCTGGCTTTGAACTCGTGATCCTCCTGTCTCAACCTCTGACGATACTGGGATTACAGGCATGTACCACCACGCCCAGCTGTCCCTTGCCTTTTTGATGCAGTGTACTCATGAATGTCACCTTCTTCATGAGTACTTCTTTGGATCATGCACAATTTGACTTTAGGTTTGTCAGAAACTTTTAGTCATCTGATAATAGAAAGTTGAGTAATTATAAATTGAATAACTGGGATTTTATTCTGGATCTGTCAGATTCCATAAATACTAGTTAATTTTTTACTTTTTTTTTAGCATCATGCCTTTGTATTTTTCAGGGACAATTTTCTTAATTTTTATCTTCATTAATCTTTACTGGCTTTTTCTTTGCTCTTAAAAAATGATGTGACAATCAGCTTTATTTTAAATTACTAAAGATTCTGGCTTCCAGATTTTTAAAACTTTCAGCTTTTTAAAGGTAATTGCTCTATCTAGTTACAATATATAGTTTCATGAAATTTCTTTGTATCATTTGTTATAGTGGGCTTATTCTTGCTAATACTTAGAATTGCTTCAAAATCATAGGACTATTATACCATTATTAAAAGACCAATGGATTTAAATACAATTAAGAAGCGGTTGGAGAATAAATATTATGTGAAGGCTTCAGAATGTATAGAAGACTTCAATATGATGTTCTCGAATTGTTATTTATATAACAAGGTATGTAGACCTTATAATTATACTGCTGATGCTTTGGTATTATGTATAGGAAAGTGTGTAAACAAGTGTGCTGATTTCAGATTTCATGTCTTTATTAGGGACATTTTTCATATTTTTAAGAATGATTTCACTGAATTTTATAATTTTCACACATCAACATTTGTTCAGTCAATTTTACTTGAATAGCTGGAATAGTTGTTTGTTTGTTTGTTTGTTAATGAAATACCAATGATAACTGGTTTCTGGTAAGGTATTTTAAATTATGTTCTACTGCATTCCTGCTATTTTATTTATAAAACTGGTGCTTGCCAGGTGCAGTGGCACACACCTGTAATCCCAGTGACTTAGGAGGTTGAAATAGGAGTTTTACAAGTTCAAGGCCAGCCTCAGTATCTTAGTGAGATGCCCAGTAACTTAGCAAGACCCTGTCTCAAAATTTAAAAAATGAAAATTAAAAAAAAGGACTGGGGATAGCTCAATGATAAAGCACTCCTGGGTTTGATACCAAGTTCCAAAGAAAAGAAAAGAAAAAGGGGAAGGGAAAGGAGAAATTTTTCACAGTATAGATCACTGGCCATCCATTACCTAAGAAGATAAACAAATTGCATACCCAACTCCCCAGTAGTTCAAGGGACTGAACCCAGGGCATTGTACATGCTTGGAAAGTGCTCTACCACTGAGCAATACCCCCAGCTACAAAATGCATACTTCTAAACTTCCTGACAAGTTGATTTGAAGATCAGACACCTTCTTTGTTGTAGTCTACTAGCAGTACTTGAAATCATGTTAATGTATTAGCCTGTATCATGATGTATGTGAACATTTTGAACTAAATCTTTTAAAAAAAAATATTTATTTGTTTAGTTTTACGTGGACATAACATCTTTATTTTTATGTGATGCTGAGGATCAAACCTAGTGCCTCATGCATGATAGGCAAGCACTCTTCCACTGAGCCACAATCCCAGCCCCTTGAACTTAATCTTCACATTTGTTTTTATCTATAAAATTGGATTTTTATATTTGATTCTGCCTCCATGTAGTATTCTTGTTTCCCAGATTATTGTGTGCTTATCAGTTACATGGTATCTATATATTTTTATGGTATCTATATATATATTTAAAACTTCTATCTAATTTAAAAAGGAGAAACCTACCTATTTGGTATTTAGTTTATACAAAATCACCAGTGATATTAAAACATAATAGAATTTTTTGTTTCCCAAGGTAACTGTCAACAAACACTACCTTACGTGTAAATATCTGAAGCAATTAACTTGTAAATTTTTAAAAAATCAGTTCCGATGGTTATGAGTATCATTATCAATTATTTTGTCTTTATTTATTTATTTGGTATTGGATTAACCCAGAGATGCTTTACCAGTGAGCCATATCCCCAGTCCTATTTATTTATTTATTTGAGTCAGGTTCTCAGTTAGTTGTTGACGCTGACCTCAAACTTAAAATCCTCTTACCTTAGGCTCTGCAGTCTCTGGGATTACAGGCATGTCCTACCACACCTGGCTAATTTCGTCTTAATTTAACAGCAATTCTAGATGCTTATTTTACATTTAACATTTATTTATTTATTTACTTACTTATTTGGTACTGGGGATTGAACCCAGGGGCACTGAATCACTGAGATACATCCCCAGCCTCTTTTGTTTTTGTGTTTTGAGAAAGTGCCTCACTAAGTTGCTTAGGGCCTTGCTAATATGCTGAGGCTGGCTTTGAATTTGTGACCCCCCTGCTTCAGCCTTATATTTAACATTTTAAAATAAAGTTGAACCAGGTGCAATGATGTATGCCCAGCTACTCCAGATTGCAAGTTTAAGGCCAGCCTGCCTGAAGAACTTAGTGAGAACCTGTCTCAAAAATAAAATAAAATAAGGGCTGGAGATGTAATTCGTGGTAAAGCATCCCTGAGTTAAAATAAATAAGTTATAGTTTTCCTGAACTACCTAACTTAGAAATACATGTTCTGTTTCAGGGTGTTTCTTTATAAATTTTTTTTCCTCAGTGAAGTAAACCAAGTGAAGACTTCTAAGAAAATAGTTAAGATTTTTAAATTGAGTCAACACTACAATGTCACTTTGTTTAGTTAATTAAAAATTTAATCACTTCAAGTCAAACCTTGGAATATTTTGCTTGACAATGAACAAGTTTATTTTATCCTCTTTGAAGTATAGAAATTCTAATTTCTATTATCTTTTTGTATTAAGAGAATTAGTTGAGTTGTAATTCTTTGGTGTTGGGGCATTCTGATCCTTTTTAGAAGTTGAAGGTTTAGGATGCTAGAATTTTAAATATGAATTGCTTCACTATTTTCTAAATTTTATTTACAAGAGATAAATATTGTCTAGGAGAACTGTATGGCTACCCTCTATAAAGTAGACTGATTCAAGAAATTTGGTACAATCATCATATTACTATACTTATTAAATATTTATTATATTTCCTAGCCTGGAGATGACATTGTTCTTATGGCACAAGCTCTAGAGAAACTGTTTTTACAAAAATTATCTCAGATGCCACAAGAAGAGCAAGTTGTGGGTGGTAAGGAAAGAATAAAGAAAGGTAAGCCAGGAAAGGTAAATTGTTTATGTTGTCTATCTACCTTTAATTCCTCTGTATATGTGTCTGTGTGTAATGGAACTAAACATAAAATCATTCAGAGGAGACAGACATCCAGATGTCATATTACATTCTGCTTTATTGGGATGTAGTAATCAATTCAGTCTATTAAACCTTAATCTCAAAGATGATTATGTACTAGTAGGGAAGATTGCATTGATTATGGGCTTAAAACCAGGTTTCCTGTTATATAGTTACATTCATCTAATAGGAACTCAATAAGTTATAGCTGCCATTATTACTATTTTCAGTGGATCTTGTTTCTATGTCCTGTACTGATGAGAAGACCAAAATTGCAAAAAAAAAAAAAAAAAAAAGTCCCTTATCTAAGAATGAATTGTAACTGTTAAATCTCAGATTTTTTTTCTAACTACTGCCCAGCCCCAGTACAGAAGATTGAACCCAGTATGATTACAGTTTGCTTCTCTATCACCGAGCTGTATCCCCAGCCCTTTTATTTATTTACTTTTTAAATTTTGAGACATGATGTCACTAAGTTGCTGAAGCTGGCTTCAAATTTGCAATCCTTATACTTCAGCCTGTCCCAGTGGTTGATGGTTGATTGTAGCTACTTGTTTCTGATGCTCAGAGACCTGCTAGGAGCTTAAGTTTCCTTCAGCCTAAAGTTTTTTGACTCTTTTTTTTTTTTGTTGTTAATATATATTTGAATGTTTGTCATACATAAGGCACATATTGTGAGGTTACAAAGAAGTATGACCTCTTTAACTCTCAAGCTAAATTTATATTTTAGAAATAAAACTTATAAAATAATAATGTAATGCATTATGATAAATGTCAGCTGAAATTACATGTAGTATGTGCTGTGTTGCAAAAGAATGATATATAGATTTGTACTAAAAAAGTTGAGGAAGGTTTTAGAACTTGAGTTGGCATTGAAGGACAGTAGGGATTTGGCTTTAGACTGGAAGTCTGAGTTTACAAGTAACTTCTTGTAGAAGCCTTCTACTGCCAGATCCCCTCAGGAATAGAAAAAACAGCTATATGTGATAGTTCAACTAGCCTAAAATAATTTGGATACATATTAATAATTTATGGCAAAGAAAATTAGGTATATTAAATTTAATTAATGTTAATTTGTTGATCAAATATTTGAAAACGTGTTTTATGCCAGAACACTGCTTGGGAACGAAACAAAAACTGTGCCATCTTGGGGTTCATGGTGTAATAGGAAAAGAGAAACTGATAGTTTCAGTAGAGGCCTCATTGAGAAGTTAAGATTTGAAAGAACATTTCAGGCAGAGGGATCAGCTGGAAGAAGGCCTATAACAAGATGTATCTCCTCCATCACCCTGGACCAGTGTCTTTGTTTATGATCACAGATTTTGCTTTCTTCCTTGCCTTCTCAATATTTTCATTCCCTTGGTAATTCCTTTTCCTTCCTGCAGCATTAATCTCTCTTTGTCTGTGGGGTTAATCTCATTACTCTGTATAATTGCTGTACTATCTCATTTTTAAAATCTTCCTTTACCAGTATGCTTCTTCACTTTCTTTAGTATAGGTTCAACCTTTACTATACTACCAAAAATATTCTTGTAAGTCAGGGATACTTAGTCTTCATGTTGCAAAATCTGTGTAACATTTTCTGTTCTCATTTTCCTTGAACTCTATCAGTATTGTTTTAGAAGGAAGGCTATTGTCTTTTTTCAGTGTCTTTCTTTATTTCTTGTATACACTAATCATGTGGGATAATTTTTCATTCTGTAGTTCTCTTGGCCTTATTCTATTCAACCTTTAAATATTGTGCTTTTGAAATTTTGTTGTTGTTAAAATACTGGAAATAGAACCCAGGGGTGCTCTACTCCTGAGCTACATGCCCAGCCCTTAAATTATTGTTATTATTTTAAGACAAAGTCTTGCTAATTTCTCAGGCTAGCCTCAAACTATCCTCCTGCCTTAGCCTCTTGAGTAGCTAAAATTATGGATGTGCACCTCCATGCTCAGCTCCTGACAGCTTTTTTTTTTAAAGATGTAAATATTCTTTTTCTAAATTTGCATAGTCATCTTCTCTAAGCAAAAAAAAACCAAAATCATTTTTTTCTTGTTGGGTGCGGGGCGGGGGGGCGGGGCAGGGATTGAACTCAGGCACTTGACCACTGAGCCACATCCCCAGCCCTATTTTGTATTTTATTTAGAGATAGGGTCTCACTGAGTTGCTTAGTGCCTTGCTTTTGCTGAGGCTGGCTTTGAACTCATGATCCTTCTGTCTCAGCCCCCGCCCCCTGAGCTGCTGGGATTACAGGAGTGTGCCACCACACCCAACTAAAAACCATTACCTTTAAGCCACCCACCTTCTCCACTTGGATGTCTTATATACATCTGACTCAAAACATGTTTGCAGTGCGTCAATAATCTTCCCAAGACATAAAATGGCACCAATGTATGCACAGATATGTTCAGTTGATCATAATTCCTTTTTTTCTTTCTTTCTTTCTGTCTCACACATTGTGTTCATGAGTCAGTCATTTGGATTCAAACTCCAAATTGTTCCCCCTGCCCTTTTTTTTTTTTGTGGTGGTATTGGTGGTGGTAGTGGTGTTGCTGCTTCTGCTGGGGATCACACCTATGGTCTCATGTGTTACTGGCAAGTCCTGTACCACTGATCTACATCCTCAGTCCCCCAAATTTCCCTTGTCACTGCCTAATCCAGGCTACCATTTTCTTACTTTCAGTTATCTTGATTATCATGCTGTTCTTACATAATAGCAAAATAATCTTGTAAAAATGAGCTGAAATATGCATTTACCTGCTTAAAATTTGTCTTTGGCTACCCATTAGAAGAATGAAATATAAATCTCATACTCTGACTTTTATGATCTGGTTCTTACCCAACTCTTCATTCTTATCCTGTTATATTCCACTCTCTTGCTGCTGTGTTGGAAACTTAGTCCTCAATGGAACAGTGTTGAGAGATGAGACCTTTGGGAGGTGTTTGGGGAAGAGCCCTCCTGAACGCATCAATCTATTCACAAATTAATGGATTATTATAGGAGTAGCATTGTTTTAAAGGCAAGCTCTGTGGCATGCTTGCTTCATCTTGCCACATGATGCCCTCTGCCATCTTAGGATACAACACCAGACCCTCCCCAGATGTCAAACTAGTGCCATCCTCTTCCCCAGCCTCTAGAACTATGCATCATAAATAAACCTCTATTCTTTATAAATTTTCCAGTTTATAGTATTAGATTATAATAACAAAAAATGCACCATGACAGATTTCCTATGTTGATTGTTTTTGTATACTGTTTTTGGTTTGGTTTGTTTTGTTTGGTAGTCCTATGAATGAAACCCAGGGTCTTGTGTAGGCTAGGCAAACTCTACCACTGAGCTACATCTGCAGCCCTTTCTATTTTGTTTTGAGACAAGGTCTTGCTAAGTTGCCCAGTCTCAAATTTGGCAGTCCTGCTTCAGCCACTTGAGTAACTGGGATTGTAAGCATATACCACCAAGCCCACAATTAAGTGACATCTTAATTGTGACCTTTAGAGAGGCCTCTCTTGGTCTGGGGATATAATTCAGTGGTAGAGCACTTGTGTACCATATGTAAGGCCCTGGGTTTGATCCCCAGAACTGGAAAAAAAATGTAAAGAGGCCTCTCTTGGTTACCCTTTATATAGTAGATCTCTGCCTTAATGTGATCAGCATCATATTTTTTTCCTTCCTAATACTTTGCATGTCTTATAATCAGTTTGGTGACTTATTTTTGTCTGTTTCTTTTCTTTCAAGCTGAGGATTACACCCAGTGCCTCACACATGCTTTGTCATTGAGCTACACCCCGTATTCCTTATTGTGCCCCAGGACCTAAAGTAGTACCCAGCACACAATCAATAGGCATGCAATATGTATATATTATGTTCTTGTATACTGAGTACTATACTTAGGCATAAGTGATATTGCAGTAACCAAAATAAAGTCCCCAATAGATGAATGGATTTTTTTAAAAGTTGATATATAAGATCGGGGAATATTACTCAGCCTTAAAGAAGAATGAAATTATGGCATTTGCCAGTAAAGGAATGGAGCTAGAGAATATCATGCTAAGCAAAATAAGCCAATCCTAAGAAAACAAAAGCTGAATGTTTTCTCTGATATGTGAATGCTAATTCACAATAAGGGGGGTGGCTAGGGAAGAATAGAGTTACTTCAGGTTAGAGGAAAGTGAAGGGAGGGGAGGGGGTATAGGGGTAAGGAGGATAGTAGAATGAAACAGACATCATATGTAACTATATGACTGGTGGGATTTTACATCATGTGTAACCAGAAGAATGAGAAATTATACTCCAGTATATGTGATGTATCAAAGTGTATTCTACTGTCATGTGTAACTAATTAAATTATAAAAATTTTTAAAAAGATGACTATAAGGTTTTTGGCTTGAACAATTAGTAGAATGGAGTTACCTTGATGAACTTTTGAAATAATCAAAAATACAGTGATTGAAAAGTCTCAAATTATAGCATTCTTCAGGAACATAGTAAGATAGAACATGCACAATTGTCCTTTGTAAGAATTGTCTAAAGGATGTTTTGTTCTGTTCTATTTTGTTTCTTTCTTTCTTTTTCTTTTTCTTTTTTTTTTTTAACAGCGATTGAACTTAGGGCGCTTAACCACTGAGCAATATCCAAGTTTTTAAAATTTCTTATTTTGAGACAGGTTCTCTCAAACTTGCTTAGAGCCTCACTAAGTTTCGGAGGCTGGCCTTGAACTTGCAATCCTCCTGCTTCAGCCTTCTAAGTTGCTGGGAACAGGCATGTGCCACCACATCTGGCCTAAGGGATATATTAATAGGAGAATCATCTTTCTTCTTTCCTTCTTTTTTTTCCTTATTTATACAGTACTGGGGATTGAAACCAGGATATTCTACCACAGTTTTCTTTTTTTTTTTCCAAAGCAGGCTTGTGCTGAGCTGCTCAAGCTAGCCTTAAACTTATGATTCTGAGCCTCAGCCTCAAGAGTAACAGGGAATACAGGTGTGCACCATCTTACCTGACTCTATTCATATATCTTTGTCTGAAATAATTTTAAAATATGTGGATATTTATGCAGAACATTCTGAAGACCTCACATAGTACTATATAGTTTTTTTCCAGGGTGTCTGAAAGTTTTGCTCGTGTTCACAGCTACCTGAAACTATTCACAGAGATATATAAAATTGACAAACCTATCATTAATAATAGGAGTGGGGGGGGGCGCTTAGGGATTTAACCCAGGGTTGCTGTACTGCTGAGCTATATCCCATCCCTTTTTATTTTTTGTTTAGAGAAAGGGTCTTGCTAAATAGTGAAGACTGGCCTTGAACTTGCCATCCTTCTGCCTCAGTTTCTTGAGTGCTGGGATTATAGGCTTGTGCTACCATGCCCAGTTTATTAACAGGTTTTGTAGTCTCCAATGTTATGTATAAATTGTTGCAGATAATAATCTTGAAACACACAATGAATGCCATAATCCTGAATGTTGAGCCCCCAAAATATAAGAATTCTGAAAATTACAGTCCTGAATGGTTGAAATCCTGAAAGCTAAAATTCCCCAAATTGAAATTCCCATGAAAAAATAAGTGGGTAGCAAGCTGAATTCTGGTAAAAGGATTGAACATGTAGAAGTGATGAAATGACAGTGATGAAACTTCAATTTAAAAATGAATTCATTCAAATGGATAAGGAAAATGTGATATATATATATATATATAT
>NW_026000076.1:7183927-7204770 GCF_001458135.2 Marmota marmota marmota | reverse complement strand
TATATATATATATATATATATATATATATATATAGTGGAATTTTATCCAGCCCAAAGAAAACTGAAATTATAGTATTTGCAGGAAAATGGATGACTCTAGAGACCATTATGTTAAGTGAAATAATCCAAACTCAGAAAACCAAACTTGGATATTTTCTCTTATATGCAGAAGCTAGAGAGGAAAAAGGAAAAGAAAAGTGAGGTTGAATCTCCTAAAAATCAAAGGGAGATCAGTAGAAGAAAGGGAACAAGGGGTGACAGGCAGGGAGAGATGGGGGAACAAATTCCATGTATATACAAATGTAATGCAACAATAAAAAATATGGAAAATTTCAAAAAAATAAAAAGGACATCCATTGAGGGATGAGGGTATAGTTCAATGGTAGTGTACTTGCCTATCCTGGGTTCAGTCCCCAGTACTTAAAAAGAAAAAAGCATCCATTGGTCTGCATTAGCTAATGAAATTATAGGAACTTTTAATTAATTAAAGCTGTACTTTTGTAAATAAGTCAGGAGAGTTACTGACTGAATTGAAAATAATTTTGTGCATAGCAGAATAGGAAGACACACAGTGGTGTTGATCACCAGTATTGTTTCTACCAAAGCTATGCTCCTTGTATGGATACATATGGAATAGATTTCCATGTACCCAAAACAATATCAAGACATAGCACAAAAGGTAGAAAAAGTTAGTAGGAAATGCTCACGTTGGGGTGTATCAAATCATAGATAATTTTTAAAAGATCAGTGCCATATAGGAAATGAATGTGAACACGTGCTCTGAGGAGAGCCAGGGATAGGGGTAGGAGCAAAGGGGAAGAAGCAAGCTATTCATTGTGATGAAGAACTTCAAAATATAGTTAATGATCATGAATATTCTTATGGACTGCATCTGTGAAACTGCCTAATAATCTATTTCTGTTAGATACTTTTATTTGTCAAACTTTTAGCTTTTTTCATTTCTTTCACCCTCCACCCTTGGGCTTATCAACCCAAACTGTTTTGAATTGTCAGCAATATTTTTTTTACAGTTCTTCATACTATATATCTCATTTTTACATTATTTCTAATATTGGAGATATAAATTATATAAAGATTTTAAAGAATTCTAATTTTATGCCCTTTTTTTTCAAATTTGACCTATAGAAATGCATCATCATAACATTGTTCATATATATAAAAGTTTTGAAACTTCTTCAATAACTGAAGCAATGTTATTTTGTAATCTGCATTCATAAGGTATAGTTTCTTAAACTTGTTCCTGTTAGGGCTGGGATGTAGCTCAGTGTAGAGTACTTGCTTATCATGCTCAATCCCAGAATTTAATCCCTACTACCTCAAGGGGAAAAAAAAGTGAGTACATACATATTCTATGGCAATTAATTGCAGTTTTTGATTGTTCTCATCAAAAGGCCTAGGTTGTACATCACAGTACTTCAGAAGATTTCAGTTATAAAACCAGATGCAGGGCTGGGGATGTGGCTGAAGCGGTAACACGCTCACCTGGCACGTGTGGGGCGCTGGGTTCGATCCTTAGCACCACATAAAAGTAAAGATGTTGTGTCCACCGAAAACTAAAAAATAAATATTAAAAAATTCTCTCTCTCTCTTTAAAAAAAAACAGATGCATACAATTACTAATTGTAATGATTTAAACTTAATAATTTAAACTTATTTCTTCATGAATATGGTTAATCTGCTCTTGATTGTTATGCCTTTGTGACTGGTGTTAGTACACTGGAGTGTTTGTTTGGGAAAGTAAGTTTGTTGTTATTGCCTATTTTATTGTAAAGTGACTTATGAAGTGTTATGTTGCATCTTTATTTTTCTCAAATCCCCTTTCAAAATTTTAAATAGGGTTGGAGGTGTAACTCGGTAGTAGAGAACCTGCTGAGCATGCCTGAGGCCCTGGGTTTAGTCCCCACACCACTGAAAAGAAAAAAGAGCAGATAAACTTATTTTAAAATTTTTTTTCCAGAATTATTTTTGGAATTTCAATATTTTGAGATTTTAGACATTAGGGATTTTAATGTTTCATGATTTCAGCATTTGGGATTGTATCTTTTCAGATTGTGACCCAAATTCTGTGAAATTGTTCTAATACTATCAGCAACAGTATGTGTGGGAAGATTTCAAAGAATGGAAGCATATTTTTCTATTTTGCTAAAAAGCTGACCTACATTAAAATGGAATACTAACAAAAATAAATAGTGTTTTGTTCTAACTCAGATATTTAACTTTGGTTCATACTTCATTAGGCACTCAACAGAACCTTTTAGTTTCTTCTGTAAAAGAAAAAGCATCCCCCAAAGCAACAGAAAATGTATTTAAGCAGCAAGAGATTCCTTCTGTGTTTCCTGAGATATCTGTTTCTCCCTTAAGCATGGCACAAGGAGCTCCACTCAACTCAAGCTCACAACCTGTGGTCCAAGTATGTCATTTTTAAATTATTGGTTCCTGAAATATTTCAATATACTTGGATGTTGTAATATTTATACTTTTTAAAAGTTGCTATGATAATTGTCTTCAGCATATAGCAATCCCAAGTAATACTGTTCCTGCCTCTTTGAACATTGTATGAACAGACACCTAGAATGCTAACCAAATGTTGAACATTTCTTAGGTAGAATTTGAACTGTTTTGGTATCTTGATAGCATTAATATAAAGAGTTGTCCATTTATATAGTTATCTTTTTAAAATTGTATGCCCTAGTTGATTTAAAGTATTCAGAAAACTTTTGATATAGCCATGACTGATTTATTTTATTTATCTTAAGGGGTTATAAAAGGCAATTCTTTGGGATGTAGGAAGAAAATATTTTAATATTTTAATATTCTATTTATTTAGTCTATAAAAGAAAAATTAACCTTTATTAATACTTAATACATGGATTGTTTTATAAATTATATAAAAACTTGGCATCAGTAATTGGTCCCCCTTATTTTTAAAAACCTGATGACTATGTGCTTAAGTATAGCTTCTTCTTGTTGAATTGTTTGATTTTAGGTTACAAGAGGTGTGAAGAGAAAAGCAGATACAACAACTCCTACAACTTCTGTAGTTAAAGCAAGTAATGAATCTTCTCCAACACTTACTGAAAAAAAATCAATGCGAATGCCACCAATAAACGAAAATGTGCTGAAGAATGATTTGCCAGATTCTCAACAACAATATAAGGCTGTAAGAAGTGTTACAGTAACTGAACAATTAAAGCACTGTAGTGAAATTCTTAAAGAATTGCTTGCAAAGAAACATTTATCATATGCGTGGCCCTTTTATAATCCTGTTGATGCTAATGCTTTGGGACTTCATAACTACTATGACATTGTCAAAAATCCAATGGATCTTGGAACTATTAAGGTAAATATTGCCTTAATAAAAGGAACTTCATTTCTTGATTATAAAAGCTGAGCATGGTGGGGTGCACTTGTAATCCTAGGTACGCAGGAAGCTGAGGTAGCAGGAAGGATCACTTGAGCCCAGGAGTTTAAACAAAGACAACAACAAAAAAAGTAATATTGCAAGAAATTTGCAATGAAGAAGATGAAGAAAATTAAAACACCAATCACATCACCTGAAGTGAATCATTGGAACATTTTAAAATGTATCTTTTCTCATGTTAATACATCCATTGTTCTTTTGCACTACTGGGGATTGAACCCAGGGGTGCTCTACTGCTTAACTACATCTCCAGCCCCGTTTATTTTTTATTTTGAGACAGGGTCTGGCTGAGTTGCCCAGGCTGGTTTTGAACATGTAATCCTCCTGCCTGACCCTTTTGAGCATGGAGATTACAGGCGTGCACAACTGTACCTAGCATATTCATTGTTCTTCATCACAATATTTGGGTTTCGGTGAATAATATAATCCATACCCATTGTACTGCCTGTCCTTTATTATTGTCTACATGTTTGATTCTTCTTTTTAACACAGTTTTGATTTATTTTTTTAATCAGCAACATAAAGTTTATTAACATTACCAAATTTTGGGCTCACCCTCATTCCTTGCATCCTACTTTTTAATCTTTGGGTTTGTTCTCTTTGTTGAAATGTAATATTAGTGTTTTTTTCATGAGAGTTTTTAGGTGGTAAACTCTTACTAGTTTATATCTTAAACTATATTTTACCCTTATACTTGAATGATTCTTTAGTTTACTATAGAATTCTAAAATGACAGTTATTTCCCTCAGCAATTAGAAGACATATTCCAACATCTCTTGCTGATTTCTGCTGTCATTTTGCTTGGTAATCCTTCCATAAGTTATGTGTCTTTCCTCATCTAGCTGCATATTTTATTTTATTCATCTTAACTGGAAGTTAGCACTTTCAGTATGAATATTTGTATCTTAAGTTCTGAAAATGTTTAGCCATTTTCTCTTTAAAATAGTGCTTTCTTTCTTTTCCCTATATACTAACTCAGAGATCATGAAACATCTGAAATAGGTAAACCTGAACCAGATCTTAAAAATAGATAGAACTTAGTAATTTATAGGATGTTTCAAGCATGGGAAACAAGTTTGTACAATCATGAAGTAAGAAAACACATTAGACTGGGCAAACTTGAAACATAGAGAATATGAAAGAGACCTGGGGGGAAATTAGACTGGGAGGAAATCTGATTCATAAATACAAAAGAACATTATAAAGAAGACAAAAACTGCTGTTAAAATAACTAATAAAAATTTAAAAAAATAAGAATAATGTCCTTCTATTTGATATTTATAGTGTTTTTCCCTAGCAGCAATTTATAGACTGCTTACAGGACTCTAAAATGAAGGTGACTTTGATTTAGTTTTCTGAAGTCACTCTCAATTGACAGTGATCTGATTGGTAGTAAGTTATGTCTCTTGTAAATTTTACCTTCATTTTTTTTAAACTTGTATGTTTGTGTGTGGTATTGGGGATCAAACCTTGCATGTGCTAGGCAGGCATTCTCCCATTAAACAATATCCCCAGCCCTTTTTTAAATTTTATTTTGAGACAAGGTCTTGCTAAAGTTGCTCAGGTTGGCCTCAAACTTACTATCCCCCTGCCTCAGCCTCCTGAGTAGATGGGATTATAATAGGCCATGCCACCACACCCAGCCGTTTTATTTTTTTCAAATTACAAATGCTGTCTAGCATAATGTATTTGTATATTGCCTTTTGAATTTGTTTGTGACTTGTCCACTAATATATATATTTTGCTTAAAAGTCTGTTAGATTTTCTTGCTAATTTTTCTTTTTTGTAATGGATGCCTATTTAGATACTCTATGTCCCACTCTTAGAACACCTTATGTGTAGCCATCAAAATTGTAACCCATACTCTTATTACTCTTTTGTTTTTATTACCTTTCCATTCTCAGGAGGATTTTGATTTAAATCTTTCATTTAAATGTTCAAGATCAGCTTAAGATTATCTTTTTGTTTGTTTGTTTTCTTATTATCAAATTACCTATTGTGATTATATGAAAATGCTGTGGTTTTCTGCCTTTGTGATTTTATTTCTGTCCTTTTCTTTGTATGGATCACACTCCCTTATTATTTCTTTTTTTTAATATTTATTTTTTAGTTGTAGTTAGGCACAATGTCTTTATTTTGTTTATTTATTTTTATGTGGTATGGAGGATCGAACCCAGGCCTCAGACATGCTAGGCATGCGCTCTACCACTGAGCCACAACTCCAGCCCCCTTTATTATTTCTACTATAAAAATTCATTGGATTATTTTTCAAAGTCTAAGAAATATGAAATGTCAAATTTTAACATTTGTCAAATATGGATATTGAGTTATTGGTTTTGTTATTTTCTATGTTCTCCTGTACAACTGAATTATTTCATATATAAACACTTAAAATAGGCACTCAAACAGTGATTGAATTGAACTATATTGTGAAACTTGTAACTTTTCCTTAATTTAGAGGAAAATGGACAATCAAGAATATAAGGATGCATATGAATTTGCTGCAGATGTTAGATTAATGTTCATGAATTGCTACAAATACAATCCTCCAGATCATGAAGTAGTAGCAATGGCTAGAATGCTTCAGGTGAGTTTTTACTTGTTCTCTGAAAGCAATTTTCCTCCTAATATAGTTTAAAAATTTTAGAATTATAATGCAGGAATTAAAGAATAATACAACCCTAAATATCACAAAATAATTTATAAATAATACTTTTTAAACTGTTTGGGTTTGTCTTTTGACTTATGTTGTTCAGTAGCAAGTCTTTTAATGAAGCTGCCCACCATGCAGAAAAAGTTGGGGAAATATTCATGAAGTAGGTTTAGTAGATATCTGAGATAGGTTGATTAGGATACCCATCCCACTGAAGGGGAAATTCAAGGACTTCTGAGTCTTAGCCATTAGAAGAGAATGACACATCAACTGTAGAACTTTTCAAAGAAGGTTCCCTATAAAACTTGAGAAGTCTATGCATGGAAAATGGAGAAAATTTGCTGAGATTACCAGGCAGTGAAGCATGGGTTTGTCTTCTGGTATATCTTAAAGAATTCTTATCAAAATATGATACTGAAATATACTATTTGTTAAATGGTATTATTGCTGCATTAAATCAGAAATGCAGAAACCTTCACAGTCTGCTTTTTCAATACAGGATGTTTTTGAAATGCATTTTGCCAAAATCCCCGATGAGCCTGTTGAGAGTATGCCTGTTTGTTATCTCACAAATGATACTACAAAATCCCTTGGTAGAGAAAGCACTAGTGAAGCGTCCTCTGAAGATAAGTCTTCTGATGATTCTGAAGATGAGAGAGTTCAGCGTCTTGCAAAGCTTCAGGAGCAGGTAGTTGGTTATATTGAGACAAGTTCTAATATTCTATGAACTAATATTCCATAAAATCCTTCTTGTATATATATTTTTTCATACTGGGAATTGAACCCAGGAGTACTCTTTATCACTAAGCTACATCTCCAACCCCTTATTTGATTTTGAGATAGGATCGTCTTAAGTTGCTAAGGCTAGCCTCAGAATTGAAATCTTCCTGCCTCAGCTTCCCAACTTGGTAGGGTTACAGTAATGCACCACCACACCTCGTTTCTTGTATAGATTTTTGTTTATGGTGGTAGAGTTAGAACTCGGAGCCTCTTACCTGTGAGGTAAGTGAGCCACATTACCAGGTTCCTCCTCTTTGATTTAAAGATATTATATTTAGATCACTTAGCAATTGTGGCTTTATGTACTTATTGGCACATTTGTTGTGTTTAATAGTCTTTCATTTATCTATATATTCATAAAACTTTTTTCATAGTTCCATTATTTATATTCTCTATTCTCAATCACAATGAGTTGTTGATTCTCACTGAAATGATTTATGACATAATCTGAGAGACTTTGTGGATAAGATCTTAACATTGTTCCTTTTTTGATAAAAGGTTAACCTGTTCTGATATCAAACCTGAAAAGTTAATTATTAAAATTAAAGACCACCCAGAAAGTAATTCTTGGTCTGTTTTATTTATTTATTTATTTATATTTTTTTTACAGTCCTGGAATCAAACCCAGGGCTTTGGACATGCTAGACAAATGCTCCTCTTCTGAGCTATATGCCCAGTCCTCTTGGTCTATTTTTAGAGGAGTGTTTATGGGATAGTGTCTGAAGTTTAATGTAGTTTAATGTAAGTTTAATGTAGTCTACAGTGAATTTCTGAAGTGAAATAAAAACCTGAAAGGAATGTAATATGATATGAATTTCACAAGGGATACTCTCTTTGGAGTACTTCAAATTTTTATCTAGTCATTTAATTATTTAGAGCCATGAATGTTTAAAGATCTTTTTGTTCCCCTTTATCAGCTTAAAGCTGTTCATGAACAGCTACAGGTTCTGTCTCAAGTACCTTTCCGTAAACTAAAGAAAAAGAATGAGAAATCTAAAAGGGGGAAAAAAAGAGAAAAGGTTAATACCAGAGATGAAAATCCAAGGAAAAACTTTAAGCAAGTGAAACCAAAGGATAAGTCCAAGAGCAAGTAAGTAACTTTTATGATGACTTATTAAAACAAGAATAACACTATCTAAAATAAATTTGGGTGGGGGTATAGCTCAGTGTTAGAGTATGTGCTTAGCCATGTGCAAGGCCTTGGGTTCAATCCCCAGCACCATAATAAAATAGTAAAAAAATTAATGAAATAAATTGTACTTTTTGTTTCAGCCAACCAAAGAAGAGGAAACAACAGGTCTTTGTTCTGAAGTCTGAAGATGAAGATAATGCTAAGCCTATGAACTATGATGAGAAAAGACAGCTAAGTTTGGATATAAACAAACTCCCTGGAGATAAACTTGGGAGAGTAGTTCATATAATACAATCAAGAGAACCCTCACTAAGAAATTCCAATCCTGATGAGATAGAGATTGACTTTGAAACACTGAAAGCATCAACACTAAGAGAATTGGAAAAATATGTTGTGGCATGTTTAAGAAAAAGACCACTAAAACCTCATGGTATGTATTTCTATCTATTAATAAAAATTTAGTATGGAATTGTGTTGATCTTTGGTTTTACTAACTCTTTTTACTCCTAAATCACATAGCTAAGAAAATAATGAAGTCCAAAGAAGAACTTCATTCACAGAAAAAACAAGAGTTGGAAAAGCGGTTACTGGATGTCAACAATCAGTTAAATTCTAGAAAACGGCAAACAAAACGTAAGTAGCAATTTTTTGGTTTTTGGTACTGGGTATTGAACCCAGAGAAGTTTTACCGCTGAGCCACATCCCCAATCATTTTTATTTCTTATATTTAATTTTGAGACAGGGTCTCACTAAGTTGCTTAGAGTCTTACTAATTTACTGAGGCTGGCCTCAAACTTGTGATTCTCCTGCCTCAGCTTCCCCAATTGGGATTACTAGCATGCACCATAACCACCACATCTGGTATAGGTGGTAGTTTTTAAATGTTCTTGTCATTTAATTCATTTGGCATTTTAATGTGATTCTCTGTTTTCAGTTGAGAAAACACAACCATTGAAAGCAGTTGGAGGTGGGTCCCGCCTGAGTGAGAGCAGCAGCAGCAGCAGCAGCAGCAGCAGCAGCTCATCAGAGTCTGAAAGCAGCAGCAGTGACTCAAGCTCTTCAGACAGCAGTGATTCTGAACCAGGTTAGCTGCCTCCTTAAGTGTACCTCTGTTGGTGGGAACCTTATTTTATTGTAATATTGAGACGTATATTTTAAAGAAGGATTTGTTACTTACCCAGAACTTATGATTTGGATGCCACACTAATTATTTAATTGCATGTAGACAGCCTTACTATTTTCTAAAAAGAGTTAACTGTGTAAAAAGAAATTTCATATACATATGTGCCTTGTAGGTTTACAATGTTGAAAATAAGTTACTCATGGTGGAATAGTACCTTAATAAATAATACCAGATCTTAAACCAGAAAATATTAGCTAATAAAACACTGATTTTCACTTTTTACAAAATGAAATTTTGAGGGCATCTTTCAATTTATTCTCCATGATATATCAAATCACTCTAATGTTGCAAGGTATGTCCTATTGTAATACTATGTTCTGAATTGAATAGTCATTTTGATTTAAGAAGTCAGTCATCCCAGAAACTGCAAAGCAGATTATTTTTTCACTTTCTTGGTTTCTTCACTATAGAATATTGTCTTCCATCTATAGAAAAATATATTTTAAATCCAGATTCACAGTTATGCTAAAGTACCATATTACATTTTATAGTTTATCTGTTGTGTCAAGCTTAGGTCATTCACATTTTCTTTGTGTTTTTTCATTAATAGTCATACAGTTGACAGGTATTCACTGCCCCAAGGATGCTGACTTGGCAGTGGTTGACCATTATTGACCAAAAGGCAAAATCATAATATAGGATGTTTTTGTGCCTAAATTTTGCTTATTTTAAATGAGATATTTCTTGTTAATGAAATTCAGTTCTCTTTTAAAAATCCCACATAGACTATTGTGACATCAGAAATTCTTGCCATTTGTAAGAATATCCCTCTTTTTTCATTCTGATAGTTAGGGTCTGCTGGCTTAACAGTACATTTTATTTTACTTTTGGTTCTGTTTAGTTTGCATTTATGTGGTGTTGGTTGCTGCATTTTGTTTTTACATTTCTAAAGTATATAGTGGCAAACAATTTTGTAAGAATAAACAATTTTTTTCTTTTGTTGGTATTTGTCATACTAGAAAATTTTTAGATTAATTTAGGGCTCTGATTATACAGTATTTCCTTATATTTGACTTTTAAACATAAAGCAATACTGGAAAAAAATCTAAATTGCATTTAGTATTTTAAATTGTAATTAGCAATTGTAATGTCATCTAATAAAGCATTTGTGGCCTAATAAGTTAGAGCACTTTGTCTTTTATTTGTAAGCTATAAACTTTATTATAACAATTAGTTTGTGTATCATTTGACTATTGCTAATAAATGCCTTGAATACTAGAGGAAAAATACAACATAAAGAGCTTTTCAATAAAATACTTTTTAGTTGTAGTTGGACACAATACCTTTATTTATTTTTATGTGGTGCTGAGGATCGAACTCAGGTCCTTGTGCTAGACAAGCGCTCTACTGCTGAGCCACAACCCAAGCCCTAAAATACCTTAATTTTAATTTCAATTATCAGTTTGATAGAATATTCTAGTATGTTGCTTGAAGGAAAGAATGTATTTATTTATTTATTGCCAACTATATATTCTTAAAATGATTGGATATCTATCATGTTTTTCTAACTTCTAGCAGAATAACTAATTTTCAGAATTCTAACCTTTTTTTTGGTACCGGGAATTGAACTCTGGGGCACTTGACCACTGAGCCACATCCCCAGCCTTATTTTGCATTTTATTTGGAGACAGGGTCTCACTGAGTTGCTTAGGGCCTTGCTGTTGTTGAGGCTGGCTTTGAACTCCAGATCCTCCTGCTTTAGCTTCCTGAGCAGCTGGGATTACAAGGGTGTGCCACTGTGTCCAGCGGAATTCTAATCTTAAAATACTGCTGACTTCTTATTTTATGATCGATATTCTTGATTAATGTCATCGTCCTCAATTAAAAGTGTTTTTAAAAATTCACTATTAAAATAAAGTCAGAGTAGCATTAGTTTTCTTTTTCTTTTCCTGACAACACTGGCTGTTGTACCCAAGGCCTTTGGCATGCTAAGCCAAGCAAGCACTCTATCACTGAATTGTACCCTCAGTCCCAATTTTTCTGATTTGACCTACATTATGAATAGCACAGCTTGTGACACTAAGGTCAATTTTTCTTCTAACCTGATAATGTAAATTGTCATTTATTTTTGAAATTTTAATTGTCTCTGTGTACTTTGCTGAAAAAAACACTATTTATGTTTATTCTAAACTGCAAATGCAAAGTTTAACTTAATAGCAAAATTATATCTTTGCTTGATATTAAGTAATGAAGAAATAGGACATTTTTTCCTAAATATTAATTTCATTTGTACCCATAAAAATACTTTAAGGCTCTTCCTAGTGACTCAGGAGGATCACAAATTCAAAGCCAGCATTAGCAAAAGTGAGGTGATAAGCAATTCACTGAGATCCTGTCTCTAAATAAAATACAAAGTGGGACTGGAGATGTGGCTCAGTGGTCAGGTGCCCCTGTTGAGTTCAATTCCCAGTACCAAAAAAAAAGAAAAAGAAAACTTTAAGGCTCTCAATTTCTAGTATGTAAGCTAAGAGCATTTTTTTTTTTACTTCCTTGGGAATAATAATAAAAATTATGAGCAAAATGATTTTAAGATGTGAAATAAGCAAGTCAGACCATATCAAAACCAATACCTATTATTAAAATAACTAAAGCATCTACTGTTCTTAATCTTGCATATGATGTTTTCAAAGAACAGATCACAAATCCTTTGTCAAAGTTTCAGGGTTGGGGGAAATGGTGCTACTTACTCAGAAAAAAAATTTGTGAAAATTAGGTAGTTCATCAAAGATTTATATGCTGTATAATCTATTAAAAATTAAATGAGGAGCTGGGGTCTAACTCAGTGGTAAAGTGCTTACTAGTATGTGTGGTAGAGTGTTTGCCCCTACCCCCATCCCCACACACAAATCATTTTGGTTGGATCCACTGCTCTGCAGAAAATTAAATATATTCAAATAATTACTTATTAATTGTTCAAAACTGAAAGTTTTAATTGAATATTCTGATTCCCAGAGCTCTAGTTAATAGGCTTTTAATTATTTATCAGTATAGAAGATATGAATATAATGTAATTTCTTCAAAACTTTGGGGAGGAAACTTTATTGAATGCTCTGTGACATACTCCCTTTTTTAAAATTTCTTTTCTTTCTTTTTAGTTGTTGTTGGATCTGTATTTTATTTATTTATATCCAGTGCTGAGAATTAAACCCAGTGCCTCACACATGCTAGACAAGCACTCTACCACTGAGCTAAAACCCCCGTCTACATACTCCCTTCTGACAGAAGGATATTGACCTTTGTAATATTTTTCTCATCTACTTCTTTTTTGGGACTAAGTCTGGCTTCTTCTTCAGCTTTCAAATTGCTGGAATTATAAGGCCTGTACCACCACACCCAGCTCAAATCTACTTTTTAATGCTTGTCTTTCTGATTTTTATAGCAACTTAGTTTTCTTAACTAAGTCACAAGTCTTTTAGAACTTGACTTGTCACCAAAAAAAAAAAACCTTTAAATTACCTTTTCTAATTCCTTAAGACTATTGAATTATCTTTCTTACAGTTAATGAGTTGGTCTGTTTACTGTATTATTTTGTTTACACGTGGCAAATGTTTTGAGTGTAATATCTGAAAAATATTCTAATATTGTAAGAAGTAGTTTAGGGTACTTTTTCTATATTCCTTAAATGGGTATCTTCTATCATTTTCAAACTTAAGTTTATATACTTTTGTAAAATATAAACTTAATTTTTATTTTGTTAAGTATTTATTACAGAGCCGAACATTGACTTCCAAGTGAAGTTTTATTTACAAATTTAGGAAATTCACTTAATTCTTATTTTATGCCAACAATTTGTTTCTAGATAGAGAATTATTAATAAAATCCCAAAACCTTAAAAAATGAAAATGAGAATCTGTGGACTAAAAGCATCCTTCATTGCAAATTTCATTGTAATTTAGTTTGACCATTTAAATTATCTATATAAATAGATCATTCACATATGCAAATATGTGTAGATAAGAACATTTAGGAAACTGTGTTATAAATATAAAACCTTAAAAATTAGTTTTTATTTTAAAAGAAAAAATTATTTTTCATTAACTGTCAAATATTGTTAAATTTTAGATCACAGATGTAGATAAGACTTGAAAATTAAATTAATTCCCAATGCATATATCCTGTATTGTTTAGGATTTGCTAGTATGCACATGCACTCTACCAAGAGTTTTTTAATGCTTAACAACCTTAAGTAGTATAATAGAGAAGAATATAACTAGTAGTTTTAATCCTGTGACTAACAAACAGGTAGAAAAAAAAATCAAATGGAGCTGCTCATCAATAGTAGTGCTTTTGATTGAAACCTTATAAGAAATAACTCTTAAGAACTGTCTGTATATAAGCTCAAATACTTAACTGGTATAAAATAGAATGTGTTTAGACATGTTTAATTTCAATTGTTATACAATTAAACACAAATAAAACTCAATGTAAATTATGATACCACTTCACAATTTTTCTTTACCTGGATAAAATTTCAGGTAAATTTGTCACTTCATCCTTTGGGCTTTGGGCTTTTATTGGCTTTAGTATAATGTTCAGAGAATGAGATTTATTAGTGTTTTTTTTTTAAGATGGACACAGTATCTTTATTTATTTTATTTATTTTTATGTGGTGCCGAAGATCAAACCCAGTGCCTCACATGCACGAGGCAAATGCTCTGTGGCTGAGCCACAACCCCAGCCCCGAGATTTATTAGTTTTTAAAATAACATTTTTTAACCTTAGTTATTGGTAACTTCAAAGTAGAAATAAATTAGTCTTTAGTACTATAAGCTAGGTCTTCTATAGAAGTGACAAGAATATGATTAAGTTTCTCAGCAATTAAAGTGTTTTGGTTCAGAGGGCTAGAAGAATAAAATTGATAGTAGAGTATTTGTGCAATATGTATGAATGTATGAAGGCCTGGGTTGGACACTCTCACACTCTTCTCCCTACCCACCCCCCCCCCCAAAAAAAAGAATAATTCAAAAAAAAAAAAGCCTTCTATATATTGAGGTCCATATTGAGCCTGGGGTCTTAGAATAATAGTCATTTCTGCCCTATGAGTTTTTAAATTTTCTATTCAAACTAAATCTTCTTGAATAAACAGGTTATCAAGATTAGTGCTTCTCAATTTTAGCAACACATTGGAATCATCTATAAAACTTTTTTATATCTTTATTTTCTTTATTTATTTTTATGTGGTGCTGAGGATCAAACCCAAAGCCTCCCATGTACTAGGCGAGTGCTCTACATGTGACCCACAACCCCAGCCCTCATCTATAAAACTTTTTACAAATACTGCATATATATCTATATATATAGATATATATTAATTGAATGGGAAGTAAAGCCAACTATGCATCCTGGTAAAAATATCTTTGGAGAATCTAAGATGCTGTCATGTTTAAGAACCACTATTTAGGGGGTTTTGGTGGTTTTATTGTTTATTGTTTTTCACTCTCTAATTCTAATTGAAAGGCCATTAGTAAAAGGAGTTGGTAGTTTGTAATTAGTTTTGTTCTTAATATTCAAATAACTACCAAACTCTTCAATGAAAATTGGGGAATGAATTTTTTAGTATAAAACTAATTGCTTGCTCAGTCCCACTGCATTCTTGACACTTTATCACTGAGGTACATCCCTAACCCATTTGTTTGTTTGTTTGTTTAATATATTGTAGTATTGGGGATTGAATCCAGTGGCGCTGTACCACTGAGCTACATCCTTAGGCTTTTTTATTTTTTATTTTGAGACACGATCTTGCTAAACTGCCCAAGCTGACCTCAAACTTGCCATCCTCCTTCCTCAGTCTCCTGAGTAACTAGGATTCAATTGCTTGCTTTTTATCAATAGAGCATAATTTGATTGATAAGTTTGGGCAAATAATTTAACATCTCTGGATCTGTTTTCTTTCCTATAAAGTAAGGAGGCAGAACCATCACATAATGACTTCCAATCACTTTTATACCCTGTCCTGTGGAAGTATATTTGTTTTTCTAATTTAAAATCTTTAGTAATTATTTCTGCTATATATAACATTATTCTGTTTGTACATTATGGTATTAAATTTCTATTCAGCTTTTCAGGATTTTTAGTTGTAATTGACTTAATAATATTGAACACCCGTCTCAGTGCTTTGATACGTGATGGGTATTAAATGAGACTTTCAACCAGATCTCCACCATTCCATCTTGTATTTTAATTCTATGATTGTTTTGCCATAATTTAAAATAAAAATTTTATATTAAAGTTTTGGGGGATGTGAAATTCAAACATTGTATAACTTACATAGTATGTATTTGGTTAGTAGTTTACATATATTACCCAGTTGGATCCTCTTAAGGTAGGTATGCATGTAATCACAGTTCCCCAGAGAAATTAGTTGACAATGTGTGTGTTGTCGTAATTGTTCTCAATTTAATTGATGTCTGATCTAAAGCTTAATGGTGAAAACATGTATGTATGCTTTTAATTTTGAAGGCTAGGAACTCATGAGTAAACATATATGCAGTTCTAATTAATGTGCTTTTGGAAGGCAGTTAGGTAAGATTTGAATGAGATGCAGAGTACTAAGTTGTAGGCCATCATTATTCATCTACATATAATCATTAAGATATAAATCAGACATGCTACATATGTTATGTGGTCTTGATACTTTAATTGAAGTTTTTTGATACCTTTTGCTAAGTTCAGATTTCAGGGTATTAATTTTTATAGTTCTGAGCTTTAGTTCTATATGTCAGAAAATTAAGGTGATACCCTTAAATTTTTTAACAGAACTCTAATGTGGTATGTCCTATGTTATTATAGTTAATAGTTTATGTTATAGAATAAAGTAGTTTAGGTACATGTTTGAATAATTAAGATAGATATATAGATGTGCATATATTATATGATCATATTAATGAAGTCTGTTTTTTTGTTTTTTGTTCAAAGCGGAAACTAATTTCTCCCTTAAATGTGAAGGCTACCTGGATTTATATCCTCAATCTTTTCAATCTGTCTCCTAATCTTACCCTTCCACCTCACCCCAACTCTTAAGTAATACTTAGTTGAGTGACATTAAGATGGTTCATGTCATTTTAAATACTTGAATTCCTTAAATTAAAGCATGTCATTGAGTGGCATTTAGCAATTTTAACAATGTCCAGCATCAAACATTTTAGGAGAGGAAAGAACAGTAACACATCCAATGGAAACTGATGGCATTTCAGGAGGCAGAAGGTAATTATTAAAATTAGAATGTTTTAAGTTTGAATAATATTTGGTATTGACCAGCCTTGGTACCCTGGAGCCTGAAGCAAATAATGCTCTGATGGTTCATGAAAGCTGGCTTGGAGAGATGGATCAAGGTAGTAACCACCAGTTTGGTGCTTTACCACACTGACTTAGGCTTATGATCGGGGAGGATAGCTCCAGAATCAATTGTAGGATAAGGAAAGTTCAAGAACCTATTCGCACCCTGACAGAGAAAGCTCTTTTCTATCATTTTCTACTGCTAATGTCAACCATACATGTATTTCTAAAGGTAAAGGAAGTTCTATAAAACTCATTTGTTGCTATAGAGTTGAGGCAGCCAAATAGCTTGGAAGTAAAGAGAAAATTAATTAGATGTAATATTCACTGCCTAACAAGCTGAGCAAACCTCACCACAAAAACAAATAATTTCACTTTTAATAAAAGACTATCCTCTCAGATAATAAATTACCCCTTCTCTTATAGTAAATTCTTAACTATTTTAATTAAGCCTCTTATGGCTATGTTTATCACTACTTGGGTAAAGGATGATTTTAGTAAATTGGTACTGCTAGTTTGAAATCTTGTTATCTCTGCTGTTTTAGCTTGTTCCTTTTTTGAACTATCACTGAAGCTCTTTACTGTGAAGTAACACACTGTTCTTTTTTACCTGATCATAATCCAAGTTGGAATTTGTGAGTGGTTGTCTATTCCATTATAGGAAAAGATTTTTTTTTTCCCAAACAAAAAAGCAGGTATCCCTTTAGAAATTTTGGCTAATTCAAACAGGGAAAAATCCTGTGACTTCAAGAATTTCTTGGTATAAGAGGTTATTAAAGGCATTCTTTTGAATTACCACTTTGTTTCTGATATGGAAAAAATGTAATTTGATAGTTTTAAGCTGATAAATACTGAAAAAATTATCTATGTACATTTGCAGAAATATTTCCTAAGTTTACTGGAGTAAAACAGAATGATTCACCTCCTAAAGAGAATGTAAAGGTAAATTAATTCTTTTATTTATAACTAAGAATTGAAAACAATATATATGCTACAACTCACTGGTATAGTGATAGCTTTCCTTAAAATTGTTTTCTATTTATTTACATGAAAAAAAGTTGTCACTATTTTCAGCTCAACTGTTTCAAAGATTTCTTCCTAAAAACATTTTGACTAGAGGAACTATTTGGCTTAATAGTTCTAATAAGATGTAGCTATTATGTAAGTCAAAACAGATAAGTAGAACAAATAGGAGCTTTAGCTGAGCCTTGAGAATCTGAATACAAAAAAAAAAACTGCCTTGGTAATTCCCAGTGTGCACTCAGTTGTATATGCACAAAATAATGTGTACTTTTTCAACAAAAGCTAGTGGAAAATGATAGGGTTTCTATAGATAAAGTTTATAACCAATGGCTACCAAGTTTAGCACTTCTTTGTGTGATTAGTAATTAACAATCAAAAAATAGAATTTTATTTTCTTAACTAGTAATTCAAGTAGTTATCCTCATAAAATTTGTATCCTGTACTCATCTCAAATACAGCCAGGCATGGTGGCACATGCCTATAGTCACAGCTACTTAGGAGGCTGAAGAATAAGGATCACTTGATCCCATGAGTTCAAGACCAGTCTGGGAAACATAATGAAACCTTGACAAATAGAAAAAGAAAGAAAAGAATTATAGCAAACTTATATAATAACATTTAATTAGGTGAGATAAATAGAACAATAAATAATTCTTGAAAGAATTCTAAATTGTGAAAAGGGAAGCAATCATAGTTAAGAAATTATATAAGAATGTTTAATAATCTATAGTTATGATTTTTTTAAGAAAATGCAAGAATGTATGCTGCCTGAAGGAGGGAAAGCCTTCACAGAAGAGGTAATCCTTAAAATGGGTTTTAAATGATTAGGATATTGATATACAAATCAGGGACTTATTTTTAAAAAAAAACAGAATAGCATGAAGAGAGACAAATGAGGCACAACAGGTATTTTTAGGGTCATGTGGTAGTTGAGGGCATTTGTAAGGAATTAAAGGGCTTGTAAGAGATAAATGGGGAGGGCTTCAGATACCCAAGTGAAGTGTTGGAATATTTAACTTGGTAGGCAAATAGTTGTTCTTTCTAAAATATGAATTATCTGCCTTGCTATAAGTATTAATGGAATCAAAACATTAGGTCAAACTATGAAGAAACTGTTGAAGCCTTCTTCATACAATCTTTGTTCAAACTTCTTTCATTCTCACTCACTGAGGAATAAAATGCCCATTTATGATTAAAGAGAGTATATATTAATTTATGTTTGTGAGTGAATGTGTATATTTGTAGATTCAGAAAGTGATCATTTGCTGATTTAACCTTGAACATCTGACTTGGGCTTGGGTCTACATTTTTGTTGAGGTACACCTTCTATGGCATTTAGTTTACTCAGGATAACATAGGTGTTATTCATTGACTTGCCTTCTCTACTGATTTGCTCCAATCCCCTTAATAGATGGAGGGGGAAAAATGATTTACCTGTGTGCTGTCTACAACTCAAAGCTTAGTAGAAAATGTTATTAATCTTGGTACTATAACAGCTTGCCACTGAATAGGTGTGAGATTTAAGGTAAATTACTTCTATTATTTTTATGTCCTACTGTAAACCATAATAGAGAAAATAATTATACCTAATTTATGGGATTGTTAACAAGATTTAAAAACTTGGCTTGGTGCCTTACATGTGGTAAGCATTAAATAAATGTTAGCTATTTCATTCAGCAGCTTTTATTTAATAAACAGTTAACTGTTTAGTTAACTGAATCAGAATTTGTTGATAGTCTTGAGTTGACCATGATATAATTTTAGATTTCTTCCCTAATGTCTGTAAGTTAGCAAGGACAAAAGGATAAAGGAAATGATTTGGTCTCTAGAATTGGTATAAAAGATCAATTTTTATTTCAGTGGATCACAGGAACCTTTTGAAAACCTTCTAAAACTATTAAGAAGTACTACTGCTTAATAACATGTGTAAATTTTCTGTATGTACTAGCAACTAAGACTATAAGCTACATGATGGTCAAGTTATTTAATCTTTCTAAACCTCAGTTTCCCCATTAGTATGATAAGGATAATTATACCTATGGGTTTGTGTGACTTAGATAAATTTATTCATTAAAGCATATTCTTGTCTTTTGTTTTTCTGTTCTTTTATTCTTCTTGTATTATTAAAACTCTGAAAGATAACTTTGTCTTTACAGATGCAATCTTCTGTGCAAGATACAAGCTCTGCTAAAACTACTCTTGTTCATCGGACCACAAATATGTGTGCCATACCACCAAATCACCACCAGTCAGCATTTGGTTATCAAGAATTAGAACATTTACAGAGTGTGAAAAACATTTCACCTTTACAAATTTGGCCTCCTTCAGGTAAGAAACTAACAAGTAAATACTGAGAAATTGACTTCTAAACTTATATATGACAGTGCTAAGGCCATCATAAATTTTATTGCACATCTGAGAAATATTGAAAATCATATCTGATAAATTCTAGGTTGGAAATAATCACTGTAGCACATTGTTAGAAATCATCTACTTCATAATAGCAAATAAATAGTCAAAAATGTTCTTATTTTATATTTAAAACTAATTGTATTCAGTAGTCATTATCACAGATTTTAGGAAAGACAGTTTTCAATTTTCAGTCTGTAGGTTCTCATATCTTTAAAATTGGTGTTTGAGAACTGCCATGTTTAGCAGGGCTTAGTTAATATTCCTGGTTACCATCATAGAGGAAAGAAAGACTTGAAATTATAAATGCCAGTTTGAATAAGATAACTATGTGAACAAGTATTCTCATTTTATTAAAGTAAAAACATTGTTTCAGAATGTTCACTTAATTATTAAAGTAAAAACATTGTTTAAGAGCAAAATGAATCTGAAACTATAGCTTTTTGCTATTAAACCAAATATTTGTGATTTATTTTGATTCTCTTGAACAAAACATTTTTCTATTTGAGCAAAACAGTATTATTTCTTATATTAAATAAATTAAGATAACTAATTTGCATTTGAAAAATATTTTATTATAGTTATTTGTATAAAGGCATTAAGATAGGAAAAGAACATAAGTTATCACTATTTGCGGATGATATGATCTTATACCTAGAAGACACAAAAGGGTCTACAAAGAAACTACTAGAGCTAATAAATGAATTCAGCAAAGTAGCAGGATATAAAATCAACATGCATAAATCAAAGGCATTCCTGTATATCAGTGACAAATCTTCTGAACTGGAAATGAGGAAAACCACCCCATTCACAATATCCTCAAAAAAAATAAAATACTTGGGAATCAACCTAACAAAAGAGGTGAAAGATTTATACAATGAAAACTACAGAACCCTAAAGAGAGAAATAGAAGAAGATCTTAGAAGATGGAAAAATATATCCTGTT